>NW_027279277.1:125000-160836 GCF_046629955.1 Centroberyx affinis | reverse complement strand
GAGACAGATAGAGAGAGAAAGAGAGGGAGATAAAACAAGAGGAGAGAGATGATGGAGAGGTGGGGAGGGGGAGAGAGAGAGAGAGAGAGGGGGGGGGATGGAGAGGGGGGAGACAGAGAGAGAGAGACAGAGAGAGAGAGAGAGAAAGAGAGAGGGAGATAAAACAAGAGAAGGAGAGAGATGATGGAGAGGTGGGCAGGGAGAGAGAGAGAGAGATAAAGGATAAGAGACAAAAACAGAGAGACAGGATTCCTGTTTAAACACGTCATAAATTGCATTTGCTGGAACATTGAGACTTTTTCAGAAATGAGAGAAAAGTGAGAGAGAGAGAGAGAGAGAGAAAGAGAAGAGGAAAAGCCCACCTCCTCTGTGATGTAGGCGTACATGCGGTAGTTGGTCTTCCAGGGGTCCTGGGTGGCGTTGACGTAGAAACCGGCTCCGGTGCCGAAATCCCAACTCTCATCCTCACCTTCGATGTTGCAGCCGCCTGAGGAAGAGGAAGAGGAGGAGTGAAGAGAAAAGGGACACTGAGACGGAGGGAAGGTGACAGAAGACTGGACTGACTGTGAGTTCACACTATTCTGCTTTTGTTTTCTTTCAAACTGCATGCATCTTCATTTTAAATTCAATTCAATAAGGAGCGGACAGAAAGTGTCTGCTTGGGAAGAAGGAGAGGAGACGAGGAGAGGAGAGAGGAGAGGAGACAAGGAGAGGAGAGGAGGAGAGGAGGAGAGGAGAGGAGACAAGGAGAGGAGAGGAGAGGAGAGGAGAGGAGAGGAGAGGAGATGAGACAAGGAGAGGAGGAGAGGAGGAGAGGAGAGGAGAGGAGAGGAGGAGAGGAGAGGAGGAGGTTCTAAATTCTAGTCAAATTTAGCAGGAAAAAACCCTCCTATCAGCCTCCTAGTGGTTAATTATAAGGAGGACATGGATGTTTTTCTAGGCTCTGTCATCTCTCACTTGGTCTCACAGTTTGAGGAAGTGTGTGTGAACACATGCAGCACATCCATCAATGTCGGCAGTCCAAAGTAATAAAAATCTAAATTATTATTTTCTTTTACCTTAATTATAAGTTTGTTTTGTGGCTGATGAACTGACCTTATGATCACTTGGATGTGTGTCAGTGAGTTAAACAACACTTCCAATTTGTAGCAATGAAACATCAGTCATTTTAGAGGAGCACATACAACATGGACCTATTTTTTTGTGACAAATCACAACAAAGAAGAAGCAGCAGATAGTTCACAACAACAACAACAACAACAACAACAAGCACCAGACTGAAAATGGAGAAAGTAGAAAAGTTGTTAGTTGTTATTATTCTGATGGGAGACATTAAACATTTCTGAAAGTGTTTGAGAGTTGTAAGCACTGTAAAGAGAGATTTTTTAAGTGTGTGTGTGTGTGTGTGTGTGTGTGTGTGTGTGTGTGTGTCCATACGTGGGCTGGTGTCTGGAGCGACGATGATGATGCCGTGTTCAGCGGCAGCCTGCTGACTTCCTGCTTTGGTGATGAAGTTCTGCTCTGTGCAGGTCAGACCTGCAGAGACACGACCAGACCTCATCACACAACCGGACCTCATGACACAACCGGACCTCATGACACAACCGGACCTCATCACAACCGGACCTCATCACACAACCGGACCTCCTCACACAACCGGACCTCATCACACAACCGGACCTCCTCACACAACCGGACCTCCTCACACAACCGGACCTCCTCATACAACCGGACCTCCTCACACAACCGGACCTCCTCACACAACCGGACCTCCTCATACAACCGGACCTCCTCACACAACCGGACCTCCTCACATAACCGGACCTCATCACACAACCGGACCTCCTCACACAACCGGACCTCCTCACACAACCGGACCTCCTCACACAACCGGACCTCCTCATACAACCGGACCTCATCATACAACCGGACCTCCTCATACAACCGGACCTCATCACACAACCAGACCTCCTCATACAACCGGACCTCCTCATACAACCGGACCTCCTCACATAACCGGACCTCATCACACAACCGGACCTCCTCACACAACCGGACCTCCTCATACAACCGGACCTCATCACACAACCGGACCTCCTCATACAACCGGACCTCATCACACAACCGGACCTCCTCATACAACCAGACCTCCTCAAACAACCAGACCTCATCACAACCAGACCTCATCACAGAGTCAGCACACAGTCTGGTTCTGTTAGCAGGAGGGAGGCTCCGCTCTGTTGAAATGTGTTAGAAAACCTCCACAGCTGCTCCAGTGAGGCTCCCAGTGTGAGTGTGTGAACAGCCAGTGTGCTCAGTCTGCAGTACATGAAAATTAAAGGTCTCACATTGTTCAGTTTTCATTATTTTTTCAAATCTCCTCTGGTTCAGGATCACAATAATGTCCTTCATGTTCTGCAAATAACAGCAGTTCAGTTCAAAGATGAACAATAAACACAACAAGAGAAAGAGCTGTGTGGGTTCTTTTATCCCACTACTGTAACTGGAGAGCAGTTTGTGAGCTTGTGTGTCCCACCATGGAGGAGAAGAGAGGAGGAGGAGAGGAGAAGAGAGGAGAGGAGAGAAGGAGAGGAGAGGAGGGGAGACAAGGAGAGGAGGAGAGAAGAGGATAGGAGAGGAGAGGGGAGAGGAGACAAGGAGAGGGGAGAGGAGACAAGGAGAGGAGGAGAGGAGAGAGAGGAGGAGAGGAGGAGAGGAGACAAGGAGAGGAGAGGAGGAGAAGAGAG
The DNA here is from genome assembly GCF_046629955.1 of Centroberyx affinis. Classification (NCBI taxonomy): domain Eukaryota; kingdom Metazoa; phylum Chordata; class Actinopteri; order Beryciformes; family Berycidae; genus Centroberyx; species Centroberyx affinis. Next base: position 158,089 of record NW_027279277.1, on the reverse strand, counting down.
GAGAGGGGAGGATGAGAGGAAACAAGGAGCGGAGGAGAGGAGAGGAGACAAGGAGAGGAGAGGAGGAGAGGAGAGAGAGGAGGAGAGGAGAGGAAGAGGAAACAAGGAGAGGAAGAGAGGAGAGAGAGGAGGAGAGGAGGAGAGGAAACAAGGAGAGGAGGAGAGGAAACAAGGAGCGGAGAGGAGAGGAGGAGAGGAGGAGAGGAAACAAGGAGAGGAGGAGAGGAAACAGGAGAGGAGGAGAGGAAACAAGGAGAGGAGAGGAGAGAGGAGACAAGGAGAGGAGAGGAGGAAAGAGGAGAGGAGGAGACAAGGAGAGGAGGAGAGGAGAGGAGAGGAGACAAGGAGAGGAGGAGAGGAGAGGAGACAAGGAGAGGAGAGGAGGAGGTTATAAATTCTAGTATTTCTAATGAACAAACCCGTATGATCAGAATGGGCAATAAATAACAGAAACTAAAAATAACAACATCTGTCTGAAGATCCAGACTGACTTTAAACTGTGGATGACAGTCTTGAAAAAATACTCTCTGATTAGGTGACAAAGTTAAAAAGCCTTTACTGACTGAACACGTTTCAGCTCCAGCTCTTCATCAGGTTTTTGTTTTGTGTGCACTTCAAAGTTGAACCGAATGAATGGGAAGACTAAGTCGTCACAATACTGGACTCCGATTGGCCGACAGCAGCGGCTCCTCTAATTCAAATGAGGTGAACCTGCTGAGTGGAGGCTTTCAGTTCAAACGCTGCAAACACAATCAAATTTTAATAATGTTTACATGAATCATATATGTACAGTACTATGCAAAAGTCTTAGGCAAGCTAGATTTTTTATAGAAATTTTGTCTTAGATGTGTATTTATTTATTTTCTGCCTTAGTGTGTCAACAGACTGCTCTTTATAGTACATTTTTGGATATTTAGAATTTTAATTTCATTATTTTTGAAAGCATCTTTGCTTTATGGATGTTTTTTACATGTGCCTAAGACTTTTGCACAGTACTGTATATATATATATAGAGAGAGAGAGAGAGGAAAATTTAAATTAGCATAATAAGGGCCCTTTAACAAAATAATATCAAAGTTACACATGGTACAAGACATAAAGACCTCAGAGACAGTCGACTGTTCAATGACTCTCAATGAAAAGTTATGCTTTTATTTTCCCTTTCCAGGCTATTTCACTTAATAAATCACTAAAAGAAGGCTTTCAATCAAAAAGTTCTAAACATAATACATTTCTCTATTTTGAGACATTTCTCTAAATAAATGTTGTGATGCAGCAGCACAGTATTGATCCTTGACTCCGGGCTGAGACTCACCTGACAGCCAGTACATGACGGGACACTTGCCGCTCTCGGCCTTGGGAGGAAGGTAAACCGCAAACTTCATCTTACACTTCAGCTCAGAGCTGCAGGGGAGACACACAGCAAACACACACTATGAAGCCTCATATCTCCAGGTTCAAGTTCAAGTCTCTGTGGTTCCTGGTGGGAAATGTGACAACAACACAATTTACAAATTGTCCTCTCAAGTGTTGTTATCATTCCGGTGCTTTCAGATTGAACACGGATCCATTTTTTGGGGGGGATTATGGGATGTCTGGATCACGTTTGCCATTTTCTGTTAAAATGGGTGAAATAATGTCAGTAGAAATTAGGGCTGCACGATATGGTTGAAATCAATATCGCGATAATCATAAGGATTTTTTTCGATATCGATATACAGTTGAGGCCATATATTTAAATACACCTAGGCTAAAGACATTCAAACTCATTTTTCCACAACTCCACATATTTCATGTTACCATACATTTCTTGTATTAAGTCAATAGGGTGTCTATTTTATTTTCATAAGAGATCATTTCAAAAGAAGAAGAAGAAAGAAATATTCCAGCTTTTATTTACTAGAACAGATTTTCAGTGTGTCAAAAGTTTAAATACACTCTGTTAGTATGTTGCCTTTTAATTGTTTCACTTGAATCAGACGCTTAGGGTAGCCTTCCACAAGCTTCTCATAATACTTTGCCGGAATTTTGGCCCATTCCTCCTGACAGAATCGGTGTAACTCGGTCAGGTTTGTGGGCCTCCTTACTCGGACATGCCTTTTCAGTTCAGTCCACAAATTCTCGATTGGATTCAGGTCAGGGCTTTGTGATGGCCACTCCAATACTTTTACTTTACTGTCTGTGATCCATTTTGTCACAACTTTGGCGGTATGCTTAGGATCGTTGTCTTGCTGGAAGACCCAATTACGACCAAGTTTCAAATTTTTAGCTGATGTCTTGAGATGTTGCTTCAGTATTTGCAGATAATCCTCCTTCCTCATGATGCCATCTATTTTCTGGAGTGCACCAGTCCCATTTCTAGCAAAACAACCCCACAACATAATGCTGCCACCCCCGTGCTTCACAGTTGGGATGGTATTATTTGGATGGAAAGCCTCACTCTTTTTCGATAGCAGACAGCAGAATTGTGCGTCTCGATATCCCCAAAATCACCATATCATCATAATATAATCCCACTGAAAGACGATAAACGATAATATTGCATTATCGTCCAGCCCTAGTAGAAATGACATACCAATTCATATTTCATTTTACCAGAGTTTTTAAATAAAATTTGCTAGTTCTCATCAGTTCAGACAGCAGAATTGTGTGTCATCATTTCCAAAAATCTCAAATATCAAAAGATTTAGGACACAGGTGTGTGAATATTTTCTATGAAGTAAGGATCAGATCTCACCTGTCATGTTCAAAAACCTTCTGGTAGCCACCAGCACACTTGTTGGAGGAGACCTGTGTGAGAGCCATCTGTACCTGTAGAGACCAGAACAGAGAGAGTTACATAACAGAAAACCTTTCACACTTCACCTGCTACACTTATCATTACTGTGACTGAACTGATATTATACAGCTGTCTACAAACTGCTTTCACTGTGGTTTAAAGCAACAGGTCCCAATCTTTCTCATGACAAAGACCCCATACAGTAATGTGTTAAGATTTTGTCCTTTTTGTCCCTTTTAACACCCTTTTTTTTTTTTTTACTGTCGTTAGACTTTGATGCACTGTTGTTAGACTACAGAATTACAACTAGAAGTTAGATTTAGAAAGAATTACATAACTTTTAATTGGGGAGATAACAGTGAAACCTATGAGTTAAACTTCAATACACAGTTATACATTCTCACATTGTAGGCTACTAACTTTTAGTGAATTCAATAACAGTAACGGTGTAAGTAAACTGGCAGACTGCAGACCCAACAAGCCTCTTCCAAACTCCACTTTGTTGAACCTCTGGTTTACAGTAACGTTACCATGCATGTAAAAATAGAAAAGTGAATTTAGTGAGGTTTGACTGGACAGTATGGCGGACCAGACCAGACCAGCCCACTCCTGCAAGCCTGCAAGTTAGCAAAGTTAGCCGTTAGCTAACCAGCAAAACCACTGACAGATTCTTCAGTAAAGTCCGCAGTAATGATCACTTACCGTCTGTTCACAAGTAGACATTGCACGTATACATGGTTGTTTAATATTCATCCTTATTAGGCTACGTATTAGGCATGTCAGGAAAGACATGACACATTCTGGTCCCGATTCGCACCGGTCTATCTGACATGCAGGGACTGTCACGCCAAAGTCCTTTCAATAATCTGTGAGTTTACTGTGGCCTTGCTTACTGGCGAGAGCACATGCTTCATAAAATATGACTCAAGACCTTCCCTGAATCAGTAGCAGCTACTCTTCAATTCGGCATACATCACATAGGCTACAGAAAGCACTTATTTAAAGAAAATGTAAACTTTTAAAATTGCCTCGCGTGTCTTCTTCCACCGAGATAAACAGAGGGCGGCAGCGAAGTGTGAACTAACTCCAAGATTTAAATGTTATTGAAATGGAGTGCTGCATGGTAGATCATCTGTATGCCGATTGCCGAATTTACCAGAACACCCTAAAGATTACTAAAATGTCTTAACGTATGTTCTACTACGCATGTACGTTTGCCAATAAGCAAGGCAAGATTAGACTGTCAGATTTTGAACGGAGCTTGGCGTCCGGTTCTCTCTCGTATCGGGAACTAGGCGCACTCATTCAGTCAGAGGGGCTGCAGGGATTAGCAAGTAGTTAGGCAAAAAAAATATATCGTTAGCAGCAAATTAAACATGTCTGCTTGAGGTTGACGCACTTCCTGCCATGTGACAAGTTAAATTAAGCAGAATAAACGCATAATTCCCCATGACATACCGTATTAAGTTACAGAATTTTGTTGTGAATTGTCCTTACAGCTTTGCTAACTTCCCCGCCGCTGGAGTCCAGAGTACAACAACGTCCGGGGGGGGGGGGTCAACGTGTGACGTCACGGTCGCCTCAACAACGTAGGAACGTAATGTATTCCGTCAAACAGTAGATGGCGGTGGTGTTTGTCAGGAAAAAAAAAAACTACTCAAAATCCATCACAAGGATGTTGGAAACGGTGAAGAATTACTAGTCAAATGTCTAAGATGACATTTTGAATTCATTTTGACCGCCAGTCTCTCTCTGTTTTCCTGCCGATCTTTTAATGAAAAGGTGAAAGACTGGCTGAAACAAAACCAAACCTGCGATCATTGATCACTGATCACTGATCAATGACACACACATACACTTACGCAACACATGTAAAATGACTGTAATGTGATGTAAATATTGTAATTTTTGTATGATCATGTCACACATATGAGAATGTCACTACTTATTATGTGCTCAGTTAACTAATGTACTTTTGGTAATGATGATATGTTCTGACCATTTTTAATAGAAAAGCCTAACCAGGGACAGGGGGTCGCAAATTAGCCTTGGCTAGAAATCCCATATGCAACACATCTGTATCATGTTATTGTAACCCGTTACAATGTTTGTTTTGCATTGTCCCTGACAAATAAACTAATAAATAAAAATAAAAAAAATAAATCTGCCTGTTCCTGACTTCTTTGGGAACCAATATCTGTCTATCTCTGTCAGTCTCCCCATCATTTATTTAACTCTCCATACCATCAGTTCCCTCTATACTAAGGTCTTCATCCCATCACTGTGTCTGCAAAAACATCATTTGGATCATAAATTATTTATTTAATACCCGGCACACAAATACTGGTGTCCTGTCTGTCTGTCTCTGCAGCCGCTTCCTAAATTAGACCGTTTCAAATCGTCCACCACCCTGCCCCCCCCCCCCCCCCCCCCCCCCCCGCTCCAAAACAAATTAAATTCAGTCAGCGTCCTCAAACACACTCCCTGCTCTCTACATGATTACAGCAGCCTGCAGCCAGCATTCCTTTCAGAACAGAATTTGTCACAGATTTCTGTTTTCCTGCTTGTAATTTCCAACACTAACAGGATCCATCAGGAGGCGGTGGAGGCCTGGTGTTTAAAGACACCGTCCTTAAAGCAGAAGACACAGGTTCAAACCCCTGAGGCGGCAAACACCCGCCCTGCCCAAGTGTCACTGAGCAAGGCACTGAACCCTACCTAGCTCCAGACCCTGACCCTCTTGACCTCTGACCCCTCTGTGGAGGAGGGGGCAACACAAAAGAGGATTTTTCTACCAGGACTAATAAAGTATCACAGTATTATTTACCAGAGGTGTGACCAAGTCAACTCTGCTCGAGTCCCAAGTCAGTCTCAAGTCTTGAGGCACAAGTCTCAAGTCAAGTCTCAAGTCTAAATGTAGATTTCCAAGTCAAGTCCAAGTCAAGTCCATGTCATTAATGTCAAGTCTCAAGTCTAAATGTAGATTTCCAAGTCAAGTCCAAGTCATTAATGTCAAGTCCCAAGTCTAAATGTAGATTACCAAGTCAAGTCCAAGTCAAGTCCAAGTCAAGTCCAAGTCAAGTCCATGTCATTAATGTCAAGTCTCAAGTCTAAATGTAGAACAGCAAGTCAAGTCAGAACAAATCAAGAGTCCAGTATCAATTTAATATCTTAAAGAAAACTAAATATCTAGGACTTTTCAATGCAATATGGTTTTAATAGGATAAAAACTTGGTAAGAGCATCATGAGTTTGATTTCTAGAATCAGTTTCAACTTCAATAAATTCAATCATTCCATACAAATTCAGAAAACAGATTTTAAATTCAGTCGTCTGCTGGAACAAATCTCATCACTTTCAATCTGAGTCATTTACACAAACACAAGATCTCAAGTCAAGACTTTAGAAACCTTTTCAAGTCATCAGAGTACAAGTCAGAGTCAAGTCCCAAGTCACCAGAACCCAAGTCAAGCCAAGTCTCAAGTCTTCTCTTCATGCATCAAGTCAAGTCTCAAGCTATTAAAACTGTGAGTCGAGTCCAAGTCATGTGACTCGAGTCCCCACCTCTGATATATCGTGTTTTTTTTATTCAGCCTCCATCTTTGTCCCTCAGCCTCACTGTGGTGTTTCTGCTCTGCTCATCCCACAGATCACCTGTCAATCAAACAGTGTGTGGGCGGAGCTTGGATTTTCTGTTGCTGCAGTTTGAGTTTCTCTCTTTTTTTGTCTGTTCAGTCATGGCGGCTGCCGCTGCTCATGCTAACTACCCAGTTCTTCTTCTTCTTCTTCTGGGAAAGAGCTGCCAGACACAGCAAATATAAATCCTTGCTTCCTTTCTCCTCGCTTTTATTTTTTTTTTTTATGTGATTTATATTTTTTTTATGTGATTTTAACACACTTTTCACTTTTCTAATCCTCTTGCACTGTCTTATCTCACTATTTCACTTGATTTTAACTGCACTAGTTTACTTTTTAAGTCTTTTATCTTGTGAATCTCATCTGTACTTTTGCACTTTTTAATTGTACATTTTTTACCTTTACTGTATTTTTTATTACTCTGTAAAGCACTTTGAATTGCCTCAGTGTATGAAATGTGCTATACAAATGAAGCTGCCTTGCCTTTCCTAGTACTTTTATGTTATATACATGATCATTCAAGGGTCACAGTAATATTATCAGTGCTCTGTGACCTCTGACCCTTGACCTCCTTACTGTCGGTTGCCTGTAATGTTAGTGATCTAGGAACTGAAGCCGATTCTCCTGTTGGACTCACCGCAAATCGCTCTAGAAGAGATTGTCAGCTAATTTGTAAAAAATGACGGTGCATTTTCATAGGTGACTGTAACAGATGGTAAATGTTTTTATAGTCAGAGGACGGTTGAAATCTGTTGGTCCCGACCTGCAGAGCGCCTCACATCACCTCCATGACCACAGCCGGTCCTGAGCGTAATGAAGCACACGAGGGGCCCGGGACACACAGAGACAAACTGACACCTCTGAAGAGGAAACTGCAACAGAAGATGATTTATTTTTTTCCTCTCTCTCACTGCATCTATCTGCTCTGTCTGTTTGCTCTCTCCCCATCCTGTGTGTGTGTGTTATGTGCATTGCATCTCATCCCAAGCGATAATTTATGTTATTTGGATTTAATCAAAATATAAAATGGTGCCGATGACTGACTCTGAATCTGTCTTTCACTGATGTCTCACCTAAAAATGTCCGATAGTTGTGTCATTGGTTTTTAGACTTTTGTCCCATTCCACTACACTTGTGGTGATAGGGGCGTTTGTTGTCAGACACACACTTTTTAATGCAGTTCACAGTCTTTTAGCTTTTTTGAAGAGTTTCCTACGGTGGCCAAGACGTGTCGAAGGAACTGCATATCCAAAACGCTTTGCAAATTGGAAAGACACAAGCGCATTAACGGAAAACACAAATGCAAAAATCATAACACAAATGCAAAAGCCACAACATAACGGAAGTGTGCAACAACGGATGTTGACGATGAAACGGGCCGATCAACTATTATTGCCGGCGGACTATTATTGCCTGCACATGTGGAAAAGGAAAGTTCTTACCCGTTTGAGAAGTAAGTGAAACGTTGTTCGCTAGCTCACTATGATTACTAGGGTGATTCTCACGAAATCTTGGTTTCAAAGATTTCAAACATGAAATCTTTAAAAAGACTTGCATCAACAAATTTCCTTTTTAGGCATTAATAACAAGGTCTGAAGTATTTGTGAGTGTTAATTTAAAAACATTTACTGACAATTTAACACCTTTTTGAACTTCCAAAACAAGTCCTTAAAAATCTCATTACCGCAATAGTCTGAAAACGTCAAGACCATTAGGAAAGCTAATACATTTTCACATTTTTAAAAATAAATTATTAACAGTCATGCAGTTACTTGAAACTCTGAAATAATATGTATTTTTAAATTAACATTTTTATTTGATTTTGACTGATTTCTCTCATTGCCGCAACACCTTCCGCAATCTACAACCTAATATTTTTGATATTTCATTGAAAAAAAAAAATGATGTGGCAAACCTGAAAGAACATAACGTGTAGATTCTGCACATGCATTTAAAAGCAAACTACTATTTTTCCATTCATTAAATTAACATTAAATGAACACCTGTTGCGGTAATGATACATAGGTTTCGGAAATGAGGTTGATGATTTCGGTAATGATAATAAGTATACTAAGTGGCCATCGGGAGAAAAATTATTTATGTCGTGGCCACGATTTACTGTAACACACACGCACGTTACAGTAAATCGTGGACTCGATATAACTTTTTTTTCTCCCAATGGCCACTCCCGGGCTCCGTAAAAACATTATAAAATTGAACGTAGAAAATAAACGAGATAATATCGGCACAATCATGGATTCAAGTTCAATCAATTTCATGTTGCAGTGCTTCAAAAGTACATAACATACATAGGCTAAAAACAGAGGACACATAAAAACAACACATACAAAAACATTAGAACAGGGCTAAACAGGGCAACATTAGTGAACATATGCTAAAAACACGTAAACCATTTTACCACGGCACTGAAAAATTACCGACGACCTAGGGAAAATACCACATTCTGACTTGTCAATACTTGTCACGTGGGGGTACATTAATTCTGAACAACCATGCTAACAAGAACAGACGTGTAGAATTTGCGCACAGCTAAAATATCAAACAAATATAAATGCACATACCATACTGTGCACACCATACACTTCTAATTCATGGAAGTAGTCCAGTTCATTTGGGAGCAGGTACTCTTTTTTTCCCCCAATGTTGATTGGTTGTGTCTCATATAGATTTGTTTCTAAACTTCAAAACGATTAAGAATGAATTACTTTGGCAAGGTAGCTGTGGTATAAGCAGGATAATGCACTAGTAGAAAATCAGTTAACCGCACTCCAGGGGGTTAAATGGCCCTCCGCTTCACGGTAATGAGATCAACTTGGAGGTAGGGTAACCATCACAGTCTAGTCCTATCACCACCCCAACGCCTCCTGCTACCCTCTCTATCCCCCTTCCAATTCCAGTGTTTTACACACGTTTGTTTGTGTACTTTGCCCAGATCTCAGGCAACACACAGAAGTGTCGAGCTGAGGATGTAGGCAGGTTGTGGCTCTGGGATGATGGCTTTTACGTCGTCAAAGCGGTACCAGACTTTTTCTCCCTCAAATCTGATGGATGGAATGAAAGATTTGTTCGCTCCAGCACAACTCATAGTGTCGACCTCGTATTGACCATCGTCAATCTGGAAAGAAAGTAAAACAAAAAAAATACTTAATAGGACTCAGGATTTATCATCATCAACATGACGTGTCCATACCACCAAATATTTCTACATACCTGTGTGATGGTGCCAGGGAACAGTTCTCTGTCGTATTGTACGAGGACCCACTTTACCCACTTCCAAAATTGGCTCAGCATTCTCCTTTTCTGACTCCACAATTGTCTCAGAAGTCAAATTCTTTTGGAGTGAAGCGTCCACAGGCAAAATCACAAAAGCAGGACACTTCTCGGGTGTGGATAAGGCCTGGTTTTGTCGATGTCAGCTTAAGGAGAAAGGAATAGTAATTTTAGGTGAAATTCAACTCAGACATTAAACTCAGACATACACATCATCCATTATTTGATATTAGTACAACATACTGAAAGCCAAAATATGTCACAAGTAGAGAATGATGCTCAAGGCTCAATATGGTGCAGCATCTAATGCCTGTATAAAGACATAGAGAATACAGACTATTACTGAAGCGCTGTTTTGCATGTACCTTTACACTCACATCACATACTGACGAAACTTCTAGAATCCAATGATCCAATATCTTTCAATCTTAAACCATCTCTCTTTTAGAGTTTGTAGGATATTTCCTCCAGGAACCCAGGTAAGTATTTACGTTTCTCTCTTTTTAGTAGCATCCATTATACATTCATAGCATGAACAGTAATTAACTACATTTCAATACTCAATTTACTTCAGTTTTAAATCTCTTGTTTACAGTTTACAGGATATTTCCTCCAGGAACCCAGGTAAGTATAAAGGTACATTTCTCTCTTTTTAGGTATAGTTACTTCAGCCTGTTGACATTTAGTTTGAATGTTGTTTTTAACTGACTCACCTGATGAATTCTCATCGTCCCAGGTACTGCCTTCAGGTACGGCGGTACTAATTCGCCCCTTGTTTTGATGTCCTCCTCTGTTATCTTGAAGAGCCTCACAGATGAATTGAGATTCAGCTGCTCAAAGAGAGTTTCGGCATCTGGTATGCTGGTGCCATAGGACACAATTCTATCAGCCAGGTTTTTCAGGGCGTCACCCACTCCATCAGGAGCACCCTTTCCATGGGACGTCTCTGTGAAATTCCATGTTACATGCTTAAATCCTCGCACGAATGGCACTGTTGAGGCTAGGTAAAAGTTGGTTCTATTCCGATATTGAGATGTGGGCCCATCTGAGATGAAGTGGATGTTCCTGGCATTTGGATGCTCCTCTCGTATACTCCTCCGCGATGCAAATGACTCCACCCTGCCCCCACCGAGATAGATAACTCCAGCATGGAGGGTTACCTGCTGGTTGCCACCTCCAAAGTGAGTTTCTTTTACTCCCCTGGTGTATTTACAAGCGTAGTTCTCACTGTAGTCTATGTGAACCACTACATCATTCTGGGTCAGGGTCTCTCTCAATCGCCTCAGTCTTTCAAACTGGTGCTTGATGTTATAAATGTGTCTAGAGAAGTTTGAGAGGTGGTCCTGTGTGAGGTCCACCAGCTTTTCAATGGAGGTATGCCTCTTCTCAAGAAACACATTCCTCACTTCCTTCTCTTCAGTGGACCCATCTTTGCATTTCTTTGTTATTGGTACAGATTTAGTGACCCACTCCTCCCATACGATGATGTTTCCTTTCGTTGAAGAATCCAGTGTTGTGTGAAATGTCTTATGCTTGCAATTGCTGCATGTCCTAGCCAAAGTTTTCATGCGTTTTGCAAGCACATGTTTCTCTGTCTGTGACTCTTCGCTGGCCAATCCAAAATGGCTTGAGTTTAAAGAATTGAGCCTTGGAAAGGTTGTGCCTGGGATTCTCAGACAAAAATCTTCTATGAAGATTTGCCATAGTGTCCGTTAAGGCTCTCTTACGGAATATCTGGCCCTTTTTCCGAATTTCTCCGGATTTCCCATTTATTACAGTGGAGACTTCATCTTGATGAAGGAAGCGGCTAACAAGTGTGCGCATTACTCTTCTCTGGCTGTTATTGGGTACTGTTCCCTGATGACCTCTCTTTGTAGTTTTCGTCTGGACCTCTCTGCCTTCCATGTTGACAATTACCTGTTTCCTCTTGGCCATCATCTCAAGTCTTTTCAGTCTTTTCTTTAGGTTGACCATCTCTTTGGTCCTCTCCAGAAGCTTGTCTTCTGTGTAGTGCAACTTTGACCTCAATTTTGATAGTGTTTTCTTTCTTCTGTGCCTCTTTTTGGGTGATTCCTTTGGGGTAGACGTCTTCATTGGTCCTGGTGTCTGTAGAGGTGTCTCTCTTCTTTTAGGAGTTGAGTTGATGGCAGGGACATTTACCTGCTGAGGTGAGAATGGCTGTTCTCTTGGGGAGGCTGTCTTCTTGAAGATTTTGAATAACTTCTTCATTTGCTTCTTGAACATGTTGAAGTGTATCATCTTCCTCGCTTGATGGTGTTATGTCCAATACAGCTTTTAGTGTAATACCTTTTTGAGTTTTCCCGCCACTGTTTTTTTCTTCTTTTCATGTTGCTTCTTTGTCAGATCTTGAGTTTTCTTGATTTTACCATTTTGCTTTCGTTTTTGATATCTGGAAATGGAAAGGAAGCATGACATGAAATGAGCATGTCTCAAAACATGGGAAAAATCTTACTGTTATGGACACGTCATCCTATAGTAGAGACTGAATGGCTTACTGACTGTGTGTGTGTGTGTGTGTGTGTGCGTGTGTGTGCATCCTACAGTAGGGACTGAATGGCTTACAGACTGTGTGTGTGTGTGCGTGTGTGTGCATCCTACAGTAGGGACTGAATGGCTTACAGACTGTGTGTGTGTGCGTGTGTGTGTGTGTGTGTGTGTCTGTGTGTACACATCCTATAGTAGGGACTGAATGGCTTACAGACTTTGTGGACATCCTATAGTACAAACTAAATGGCTTACTGATTGTGTGTGTGTGTGAGCGTGTGAGCGTGCGCGCATTAAAGGCATCAAGTTTAATCATGCACAAATAATCAGAACACACGTAACAAAATATTCAAGAGATCGCAGCAATGTGCTCTCACATTCAAATGAAATTGAAACTGCAACAAAGTTTCAATAAATTGCAACAAAGTTACACACAAGCCGTCACTTTTAAAGAGCAAAGAGGACGGGTGAGGGCGAGGACACACGCACAGGCTCAGAGGCAGATAGGCCCATCATGAGAGAAGATGGGGAAAATGCTGTCATATTTTCAGCCGCATTAAAGACAAATTGCATCAAGTTTAAATTACAATTAACCATAAATAACATAGCGGTTACGGAAATTAGAACACCAGTAATTTGAATCAGATTGCAATAAAGTTACACACGATCCACCGCGTAAAGAACAAAGAGAATGACGCATAGGCTCAGAAACAGATAACATGAGGATTTACAAGTACAGCGCGGGTGGCTCAGCCAAAGAGAGAGAGAGAGATTATTATAGCCTAGTTTTGCATTTTTCATTCTTTTTTTTTCCATTTTTTTAATTTCGTTTTGACTTTTTATTTTCAATTTCATTTTAGTTTTAATTACTTTTTAAAGCGGGTCTGCTAGTTTAGCTTAGTTTTTAGTTTATTTATTTTATTTATTTTTTATTAGTTTTTATTTTTTGACTTTTTTTTGCTTTTTAAATGATTACTTTTTAATGTTACTTTTTAATGTTTTTGTTCGTTTCAGTGTTAGTTTTAGTCTTTTTTTTGTAATGTGCTTGCTTGTGCGACTGCGCCGACAGAAGGATATTAGACATTAGGCACACAAAAATTGGAAGATAGATTTCATATCCACCCAAAATACTAGGCTTATGTATGAAATACATTGACAAAGACTAAAGACATTTTCTCTATAATTTTAGTTTATCTTAGTTAGTTTTGTAAACACACAATACAGTTTCAGTTAGTTGTCGTTTTTTTGTAAAGCCTCGTTTTTATTTTTATTTCAGTTAACGAAAATGTTTTTTCAAACCTAGTTTTCGTTATTTCGTTAGTTTTCGTTAACGATAATAACGAACGAGAGAGAGAGAGAGAGAGAGATGCTTGAGTATTCCCAGTAACCTAGTAGCAATAATAGCAATACCAATGGCCAAATACTTACCCATATTAATGCGACGGGTGGGCCTGCATCTTTGCACAAAGCTCTCCGATGTTTGGCACAATTGAAGACAGTTTAAGCCTCAGATCTTTCTCAACAGCATCCAGTCTTTGCCGATATTTAGTCTTCACTGCTGTCAGAGCAGAGAAACCAGCCTCACACAGATACGTTGTGGCGAAGGGCATCAAAACCCTCAAGGCTTGCTTTGCCAGGACTGGGTATGCTGTCATTGCCTCGGTCCAAAAATCCACAAGTGGCTTTCGTTTGAACTGCAACTGCAGCGCTCCATCAGATGACAGGTCAATCAGCTGCTCTTGCTCCTGAAATGACAGCTGTGGGACAGGGAGGGAAGCTTCAAATGGGTTGCGAATCCACGTCTGAGATGTGTCCATAGGTGGGAAGTATTTCCGTAGTTGCTCGGCGAGTTGGTTGAGGTGTTCAATTATTAGACTTTTCACATGTTTACCCATGACCACGTCGTTTGCCTCCAAGAACGCGTGAAGCGTAGGGAAACACAGGAGTGTATTCCCACTCACACAGCTTGTCCAGAACCGTAGCTTCTTTATCATAGCTTCTGTCTTGTCTTGTGTGTTGAACAAGGTAACACGGACTCCCTGCAGACTTAAATTCAGTTCATTCAGAACAGAAAAGATGTCAGCCAGATAGGCGAGCTTCTGCAGAAAGTCCTCATCATGCAGATTGGAGGCCAAGTGAAACGGGTTGTCTTCAAAAAACTGCTGAAGTTCGTGTCGCAGTTCAAAAAGCCTGGTCAAGACTTTGCCCCGTGACAACCAACGCACCTCAGTGTGTAGCAGCAATGCTTTGTGTTCGCTGCCCATCTCGTTGCATAACAGTGTGAACAGCCTTGAATTTAGCGGACGAGCTTTAATTAAGTTCACCAGTTTCACCGCATCAGTGAGGACTGAAAGCAGATCATCTGGCATGTTTTTGGCTGTGAGGGCCTCCCTGTGAATACTGCAATGTAACCAGAGAACGGATGGACAGACTTTCCTGATGTGAGCTATAAGCCCTGTGTGCTTCCCCATCATCGATTTTGCAGTGCAGATTCCCACGAAGCATGTCCAGTCGATTCCATTGGTCCTCATAAAGATGTCAGTTAAATTGAAGATTTCCTCTCCTGTTGTTCGGGTAGCAAGGGGCCGACAGAACAAAAAATCTTCCTGCACCGTGCCTTCGAAAAGGTAACGGACGTACACCAGAAGATTGGCCAGATTTGCCACATCTGTAGACTCGTCCACTTGCAGAGAGTAAAACTCGCTCTTCTTCACGCGATCGACTAATGTGGTTAGGATGTGTTCGGACATTGTATCGATGCGGCGCGACACGGTGTTGTTGGACACCGGGATCATGTCCAACTTTTTTGCTTCTCTCTCTCCAATCATACATTCGACTATCTCTTTGGCAGCTGGCAAGCACACGTCTTCGGCGATTGTGTGAGGTAGCCCCTTTCTTGCTATTCGGTAACTCACAAGATAGGAAGCCCGTAGTGCGTTTTTGGTAGACCCAACGAATGAATGTAACTGCAGTTGTTTTTGGCTATTTTGCAACTCGTCCAATTTTGATCTAAAAAATGTAAAGGGGCTTTTGACTTACATTGGCGTGCTTCGTGTTCAGGTGGCGACGTAGATAAGAGGGCTTCAGACAGCTGTTAGCCAGAACCTCACTGCACACCACGCACTGTGGCTTTGGGCAATCGGCATCACCAATCCAAGTGAAGCCCAGACCCAGATAAGTTTCATCCTATTTCCTTTTTTTCCCTCCAGTCTGATGCCCACTCTCGTTGCCTCTTTTGCCTCCTTGCCTCGACGATGGGCCTACGTGCTCCTGATTTGCCTGCGCCTCCTTTTCGGTCTCCCCCGTCTCATCTTTTTCTGACTCCCGCTCGGTTCCTTCTCCCGGTCTCACTCCAACGCATCTCTCTGTTTCTCTCGCCTCCGATTCCTCACTTCTTCTCTGTCCCTCTCCTCATTCATGACTGACGATAACTTTAGATGTCCCACCTGACAGTTTCCCTGATTTTAGCCAGTTGTGCATATTTGCATGAATGAACTAGGCTACTTAAGCTAGTTAGCTGCCACCACGGGCTGACCGCCAGAAGCTGAAGTGCATTCTAATTTTAAATTATTTTTTTTAATTACAATTTTACAAAGGACATTTTTAAATTTCATGTTTTTATTTAGTGAAAAATCCCACTTGAAAAAATTACAGTGTAATATTACACCATTACACCACCATTACATTTTTCCTCTCGCGCACCCCCTAGAGGCAGCTCCCGCGCACCACACTTTGGGAATCCCTGCTATAGACACTGTATGAGGGCATAGGCTTCCTATAGACCAGTGATTTTCAACCTTTTTCATATCAAGGACCCCTAATTTGGTCCACATTGGGGCCACGGACCCCCATTTAATGACATTTTGTGTCTCAGACCCAAATCTGAAAATTTGTCCAGAATTACATGTGCAGCATGTAGCATTTTTAAACATCAATATAATATTGTCAAATAAATAGTGATACCTTGGTCTAATTTTTTTTTTTTTATTTCTCCTTTATTTAACCAGGTGAGTCCCATTGAGATGCTCATCTCTTATGCAAGGGAGCCCTGGCCAAGAGAGCAGCAAACAGATGTTCCAAAAATACAACACAAAACCACAATATAAAATTACAAGGAATACATACAAATATACAAATTACACAGAATACAATCTCAAGTAAAACAGCTACAAACTTCAGTTTTTAAAGACTGCAACAGACTTTTAAAATCACCCAGAGGGATGAAGTGATCTAATGACTGTAAACCAATGAGCTGATTGTATCTCTATCTCACAGCAGTAGTATTGTTAGTTCTAGTGTTTCTCCACATTAAGACTACATTTCCCATCAGCCCCGTCGCATTTGCTTACGGTAAATATACTAATGTCTCAAAGTTAATGTGGTGATGGTTTATTGATGTTAAAATGCTTCATATAGCAGCTTTTTTTCTCCTGTGCAGCCCAGAGAGAAATTGGATCCCTCAGCGGCGACTGGAAGGTTGCTGCAGCCTCCTGGTTGTCAACACATCGCTGAATCAAACAAATAAAATGAATTAAAAGATTAATTTGCTTCACTGAACAAACTTAAAAAAAAAAAAGCTGATGAATTTTACATCAGTAGTGTTTAGGTTTGTATCTGCATGAATGTTTCTGCTTGCCTGTCTCTGGGTGAAGAAGCCCATCTGGAGCCAGCATCTCAGACTCTCTGAGCATGTCTGTGGACACGAGTGTCTGATGAGTGTATGAATAATGGATGGAGATTTGCTGATTAACCATGCAGAGGCTGAGTGGAGGTTTGTTTTCTTCACAGTTGGTCTGGTGTGAAGCGAGATGTAAACACAGAACAAGACACATGAGGAAACTTTGTTTCCTTCTTCAGCCAAGCTGCCGGAAGGTCTGATGCATTCACATTATATCAGTCTGAAAATAAGGCATGAGCCCTGATGCATTCATATAATATCAGTCTGGAAATAAAGCATGAGGTCTGATGCATTCACATTATATCAGTCTGAAAATAAAGCATGAGCAGCATGAAGAGCAATTTAATGAGATGTCAGATGCAATGTAAGAAGAGACTGTAGAGAATCACACTCTGATGGTTTGTTTACTGTCTTATTTGATGTTTTGTAACTTATTCCAGATAAATGTCTAAATGTAAATGTATATGGGCAGTGATTCTCAACTTTTTTCATATCAAGGACCCCTAATTTAGTCCACATTAGAGCCACGGACCCCCCATTTGATGAGATTTTGTCTCTCAGACCCCAATCTGAGAATATTTTTATTGTCAGATATGATTTGGTCCAGAACTCCATGACTGTCTGTATTGTAGGTAGAGAGACAACAGAGAAACTATGATCAGAACAGTCATTCTTCTACATTCTCTAACTGTGTTAACTTCTTGTAAATGAAATAATACTGAAGTTTACCAATTCATCAATTTGCTGGGGACCCCCTGGAACCCCCTCAAGGACCCCTAGTGGTCCCCAGACCCCACGTTGAGAACCACTGTATTAGGGGCTACAGAAACAGATTTGACATACAGTATATAGCCAGTTGGTTTTAATGTTAACCAATTTTAGCTTTGGTTTTAACCAGGCAATCTGATTGGACAGACACATTTCAACCATGCTCATAATTCCCATAATGCACTAGCAATGGCTAACCGTGCTTTACCTTTGCCTACATCCAAAGGTGGAGGTAACAAATTATATTTACTCTGTTTACACTATTTACTATTTCATTTTTTACCTAAATATGTGTTGAAGGTTTTATACAACTCATTTCAGCTCTGTTGATCTCAAACCAAGAAAGCAAATGACAAAGCAGTTTTATTCTCCCAGTATTTATATTGCTGTCAATTACAGGCCAACATACTTAAAGTGGAGATCAGATTACTTAATGCCTCTTTAAGCAGATTTTTTCACCAACCATTTTACTTCTACTTAAGTCAAATTTCAGCAAAGTCGCAGCACTTTTCAGACATTTTAGTAGTTTCCATCTCTGCCTACACCAGCTGATCTTTCAAGTGATCTTTCTTGTTTTCTTGTTTTTTTATTGTATGTTTTATATATCTGTCTATTACAGAGGGAGGCTCAACAAACAAACACACACACACACACACACAGTGGACAGGTCAGGACCATCGGAGGAGAAAAGACCGGAAGCTTCCTCTGTGGAGGGAGATAAGGCCGGATGATGCTTCTCTGCTTCTCCGACTCCTTCAAGTTCATTCAAATGGTCCTAACAGCCTTAGGGCCGTCACACACACACACACACACACACGCACGCACGCACACACACACACACACACACATACACACACAATGGATAGCCTGTCATCATGTCAGGATGTTGTGATTTCAATCAGACTGAAGCAGAACCCAATAAGCTGCTAATGGCCAAGGGGGGGGGTGTGTATGATAACTGTGTGTGTGTGTGTGTTTGGGGGGTGTGGGGGTAGAGGAGACTGACAGACATACAGAGGAAGAGAACATGAGTTCCTCATATCTGCAAACACGCATTCATCTGAGCCAATGGGAAGAAGCCTTGGCACATCATCATGTCGAGTCCCCTGGGGGGCGACTCGGGCTCTTGAGATGACAGCTCTCCGCACATCCCGGTCCAGCATGCCAGAGCGCCAGTTCATCAGCACGTCCACCGTATGTTATCCTCCTAGCACCACATGTGGCTTCACCATGCACGGGTTCCCAGAGGACAGGTTTTGAAGTGATGAGGTCATGGCCGGCGAGCCTCAGTCTCCTTTGACTGCATCTTTGTGGTCAGCCAGCATAGAGGTCAACATCGTTCATGTGTTCCATCCACGAGACGTCCCGGGCCATACGGAGCATCCTGGGGTAACACCCGTCCAGCGATTTCTCCCGGGCAGTGGTGAGAGTCCGTGTTTCTGCCCCCATACAGCGGGGACGGATTCAACAGTGGAGACGAAGAGGTTGCCCTTGATCTTCCCGCTGAGCTCAAGACTTCCACGTTTTCCTCATGTTGTGCAGCACCTTCCAAGGCGATCGCCCTTCTGGTCTTGAGGTCTTTCAGGGAGGATGAGATCCAGGCACCGAGGTACCCGAAGTCCTCCTCCACTTTGAGGGTCTCTCCACTGCTGGTGCACACGACACGGACCTCTCAGTCGAGGTCCGTAACTGTGACAGCCGGTACGTGACGACTCCTCCTCCTGGGTGCTAGGGTGACCCCGAGCTCCTCTTCACATTCCGGGGATGGCCTTCCTCAACGCGTGGTCGAGTACAATAATGAAGAGGTCAGGTGAGTTGACCTTGGCTCGAGTGTGCTCATACGACCTGCTGATAGCTTGTACTAGCTTCTCAGGAATGCCGTATGCCCTCAGAATGCGGATGGGTTTGCCTCGGTGGATTGTATCGAAGGCCTTCTTGAAATCGATAAAGGTCATGATCGCTGGGAGGTTTCTGTTCCGCACTCCCTCGATGATCCTTCTCAGAGCCAAGACCTGCTCGACGGTTGTCCGCTTCTCTCGAAAGCCGCTCTGCTGAGGTCTCAGCAGGGGGGGTCTAGCCCAGGCCGAAGGCGGTTGAGAATCAACCTGTTAAAGGTTTTGGCAGGAACTGAGCTGAGGCTGATCCCTCTGTAGTTGTCTTGTGCTTGTTAGGTCACCAGACTTTGGGATCGGGATGCTATTGAGAAGGTTCCATTGGTCCGGGAGTTCTCCGGCATCATAGGCTTGGTTGATGAAGTCCAGTACGATGTTGTCAACTGGAACATATTTCAGCACCTCTGGAACCCCTCCATCCTCACTGCAGCTCTTGCCACTCTTCAGGGATGTCTTTGCCTTCACATACTCTGCTCTTCTATGAAGAAATTGTCCAAGTTTTCACAGACCTCCCTATTGATGATTGATGATTGCCTTGGCACAGTTCTACAGACAGAACTGACCCTGTTACATACATGACACACGCTGCCTGTTCCATAAGTGTAACAGTGTGAGAGCCACTTAGGCACATATTAATATTTGGTAAATTGTTTCAATCACGTGCTATATATGTTCTAGCATTGTTTTTGTTTTTTTTCTTGGTCTTCAGGCACAAAACATAGAAGTTAACAACATAAAAACAAAATAATAAATAATAATAATACAATAAATTAAACAATCCAATGACACAAAACAATCAACATAGTAACGTTTACAAGGACATACACATACACATAAGGGCTCTCACACCATCCCAAACCACACACCCACTACATCTGTTACAAGTGTCATCTGTACAAAGAATGAATGAGAAATAAAATAAATGAACAGCCCAAATAACTAAGTACTTCCTTCCAAAAAGTCTGAATAGAGGGACAGGACCAGAAAACATGAGCATGATCAACCAGGATTTCTCCACATTCCCTCCAGCAGCACAGCTCAGTGCTTATTCCCATTGTTAACCCACAAGCCAGTGTTAATGTCACATTGTAGATTTGAGGCATTGAGCAGACACACAGCCACAGTGACTGAGTGCAACAGGAGAATAAGCTTCAATTCCTTCATCTCAAACATTACAAGAAACATTCAAGAGTCGCAGCATCCTGATAATATTCCTCTGAGTAGAATCATCGTGTAAGAGAGAAGTGCTGGGAAAAGAAACAGAAATAAAAAAGAAAAAGATAGATTTTTTTTTTTTGTGATAAAATTTTTATTTTGTTTCTTTACAGTGTAACGATAATAAATCAAATACACATACCCGCATGTATCACATCCATATGTGTCTATAGAAAGATAGATTTTATTTATATATGTATGTAGATATATAAAGGGGACAACAACATACATTTTACTTCTTCTTCCTCCTTTTCATACATGTAATATTGGCTACTAATTGTTGTTCTTTTTTGCCTATTTAATGGATTTTCTTGTTTGTTATTTATTTTTTGGTTTATTTAATTATTATGTTCACATAATACAAGCATTTTGGAGCGAGCAGAGGATGAAGACTTGGGGGAAGGGATGTGATTTATTGGGACGAGGGTGACGTGAGGAGCTGCTGCATTCTGTCGCCATATTATCAAAGTGATGAAGCCTTCTGTTTGATCCTGCAGAGCTAATCAGGTCGAAAGGAAGGCTGAATGGACCGAGGCTCCTGTCTGAGCGCCCGGCTCTGCCTGCTAATTACATGTTCCAGCATGTTAATCAAATAACACGCTATGGCTTTACTACAACAGCCAGAGGGAGTATGGGCTGAGGTTTACTGTGGCAGGCCAACACACCCTCAGCTGCTTCACTGTATGAATCTGCTAATAGATGTTCACCTGTCTGTAGTCTCGGTAAACCTATAATCAGGCCAGACTGCATATTAAACACATTTTCCCTCTCTGCCTTCTAAACATTACTGTGGATTTGTACATGCTGTTATCAGAGAAACAGTTATCATGTGATTTATTTCCCAACCTTTACACATCATTGTACGGTGGCCGAGACGTGTCGAAGGAACTGCATATCCAAAACACTTTGCAACTTCGAAAAAAACACAAGCGCATTAATGGAAAACACAAATGCAAAAGCCACAACATAACAACGAAGTGAGCAACAACGGATGTTGACAATGAAACGGGCCGATCAACTATTATTGCCGGCGGACTATTATTGCCTGCACCTGTGGAAGAGGAAAGTTCTTGCCCGTTTGAAACGTTATTCGCTAGCTAACTATGATTACTATCGCTATGTGATTGTCACAAATGAGCAATGTTGTTAAATGTGCAGGCAATAGTAGTCCGACAGCAATAATAGTCGGCCAGTTTCATTGTCAACATCCGTTGTTGCTCACTTCCGTTGTTATGTTGTGGCTTTTGCATTTGTGTTTTCCGTTAATGTTCTTGTGTTTTTCGAATTTGCAAAGCGTTCTGGATATGCAGTTCGTTCGACACTTCTCGGCCACCGTATAATTCACTTCCATGCAACTCCAAATGACATCAAACCAAATTTCTGAGATGGTAAATTAAGTGTAGTAAAAAAATAAGATGACAGATGACAAGACAACTGGGTGCTGGATCCTTAAAGTAGTAGATAATGAAAAAGAGAAACTAGGACAGCACTCCAAATTGACTTTTTATTTGCCACACGGACGTTTCGGGCAAGACGCCCTTCTTCAGCGTGTGTATTGGTACGGCCGTAGTGTGTGTCTTCTGTTTCCTGTGTGTCTCCCCAGCGTACCGCCCTTTTCCCCCCCGCTGCAGTGATTGCGCGAGTGAGTACAGGTGTGCTCACTTAGCCATCAGGGCCCGGAGTATAAAGGACCAAGGAACCAGACCGGCAGCTTCCGAGCTGTGTGGTTTGTCTTAACAATACTCGAGTTGTGGTGTACCGGGGTCGGTAAAAATTTGTCTGTTAGTCTTAATTTAGTTTAACTGTTCCTGTGTTATCTATCGCCTTCTTTATTTTCATAGAAGGTAGTTTTCAGTTGGCGGTTTGAGCCTTTTGTAACCTTTTATTTTGAGTGGTTAATAAATCCTTGGTTTGTTTATATATTTCTGTTCTCCTGACTCCTTTGTCACCCGGTTAATTTCTTGTGTTACTTCCCTCATCCCCTGGATAACTTTGGGAACGTAACAGTTGGCAATTAAATTAAGTGTAGTAACATAATCCATGGAGGAGATGTGTGTGTCTTCAAACGTTTCCTAGACTTTGCCTAATAAAGCTTTAAAAAAAAACAAAAAAACATGATTTTTGTGAATGAAAAGTAGCTGCTGTCCAAATACATTCGAACATTTGCTTACATTTGAATGAAACGTTCCCTGGATGGGACCGGGCGCGCTCAGTGACGGATTATTAATCGATTGATTGATTAAATGATTGATGCAAAAATGTAAACATTGCCACACAAACACAGCCGGCCGAGCCTTTCTGTGCTTACTTGCTCTGAACCATGTCCACAAACACAAACAATTAATTCCTCGACTTTTCCACGACTTTCCATAACTCAGTAGCAGTACTTCCATGACCTAAAATTATCACTCCTGGTTTGTTACAGGTTTTCCAGCTCAGAAAAGTCCTAAAGCACTCTACAGTTTGGTTTCTACTCCAATTGAGCAGAAAACCACCGTCTAATGCAAAGAATTTGGGAAGCAAGTTGGAAAATTCATTCTGGTATAGTCCTGTAAAGTGCCTCCATTTGTAAAATCCCTTGACATTCTGTAGACATTCCTGTCTGTAACCTCCAGCCTCTCAAACCTCCTCGACCAATGGGAATCTCGGTGTTAGCATTGATGCAGAATCAAAAGTACAAACCGGACGAGTTGTGGAGCAGCGGGTGAACCTTAAATATTCTTCACCCTGTCTGTGCATGTGTTCACAAACTGTGCTGTAAGAGTTTGTAATACTCCAGGGGAAGTTTAGACTTATATTTATATATATATATATTCAGTGTTTTGGGGGGTTACACCATTTCATTTCATGCTTTTTCAAAGACCAACTGCTGTGAGAGTCAGCAGGGGAGATGTGTATGTCAGCTCTCTTCCCCAAGGCGTCTGGATGAGGATCTGAGGAGCTGAGGGAGAGAGAGAGAGAGAGACAGACAGAGAGAGAGAGAGAGAGAAACAGAGCTAGGCCGGCAGTTCCCTCTGAGAAGTGAAATGGGTTTGAGGAACCTTAAAGCGTTCCTCTTCCTTGGATTGCAGCTGCATGGGAGTCCCAGAACGTTCCCTGCAGAACCCGTTCACAACCAGCTCATCAACCCTTTTCTAACACTCTTCAAGGCACCCTTCAAAATTAATAATAATAATAATACTAATAAACTCAATTAATTAAGCAGCTGAGAGGCTTGAAATGAGGCGGGATGTAACCATGGAGGATGTTAGTGATTGGTCAGAAGAGCTGTCTGAGGCGGGACTTCTGTTATAAACAAAGATAGGCAAAGATGAAAGCAAAGATGGTGAGAGTGCTGGGTTAAGATGAAGCTAGTCACGTTAGCATTTGGAGAGGAATTGCAATTTTTTAAATTTCAGAATCTGACATTGTTTCGATGATAAATTTTCAATTCAATTCAAGGTGCTTTATTGGCATGACAGTTCACAAACAAAAAACAAACAATATTGCCAAAGCATGTAACGAGAGATTAATCATCAATTAAATGATTAAATAACAAAAAAAATGAAGTAACAGAAAAATAATTCCATCCCCTCCCATGTATTATTGTGTGTGCGTGTGTGTTGCTGTGCCTCCACTGTCTAATGACTATCATTGTTTCTGTGTTTATGTCACTTGTGTTTCTGAGGAAACATAAACCAGCAAAATATCACTGTAGCCAATTAAAAACAGAACTTTTCACATACATATTATTCTTCACATTTCTCACTCAGCTGTGTGTCCCTCTTCCCTTAAAGTGTGACAGCAATCTACAGATTTAGCAGCTAATGCTGCACACTGACTTTTCTCCCCACACAGGTAGGGCAGTTTGAGAGGATCAGGCAGATGGTTGAACTCTGGGTAAATTCTACCTATCCTCTCAAAATAAGTCTGTCTCACATGTTTGTATCTGTCACAGTGTAACAGGAAGTGACTTTCTGTCTCTGTCTCTCCCTGACAGCAGAATAAACACAACCTGCTCTCCCTGGGTTGCCAGGTCTGCCTGTGGCGGCCTGTTTCTACAGCCAGCTTGTGATAAATCTATGCTGCATTTTCTCTTACCTCTAAAATGAACAATGTTCAAATATAGGTGGATAGGAACTACTTTTCAATCACAAAACAATGTTTATTTTAATGCTTAGGCCTAGCAAAATCCTAGTCCTAGCACACCTAGTCCTCCACAGGTTATTATAATACACTTAGTTTGCAATCTCAGAAATTGTGTTTTGAGTTTCTAGAGGTAGGGATATAAAAAAAATTGCATGAAAGATTTTTAATGGCTCTTTTGCACTGATGATGGCTTGGCCCAAGACAGTTTTTCACTGTTTCACCTGAACACATCATATTATGGTCTTTTATGGTCTTTTTGCATTCCGATATCTCTGTTTGAATTTTTCTTCTTCCATTGGTGAGTGTGAGCTCCTCTTCTGTCTAGTTGTCATTGGAATTTTTGTATGTCCAGCCGGTGGATTACACTGTCCTCACCCGATGCTGCTCCGATGCCGCCGGGGAACCAAACCAGGTGCCAATCATATGCATTGGAATGGAATTATGGAAAGCATTAAAGCATTAAACTTAAGCTTGAAATCCCCCAAAGTTAACCCAATCACCTCCCTTTCAGTTTCCTTCTTTCAAGACATCTTTGCAGAAAGGACGCAGTGGGCCAGAGAGAACCTGCCTGCTCTGCATCGTGATAAGACCAGGTTCCTCGTCTGTGTTGGTTTAGGAACGGAGCAGCGACACATGGAGAATGTTTGTTTCAACCAGATGTAAACAGTTTGGAGGTGCATGGGGCAAGGTCTCAAAAATGTGCACAAATTAAGCCTGGCCAACCAAGACGACGCTCACTGTGTTCGTTGAAAGAAATATAATCCTGCACACTGTCTGAACTCGCATAATACTTTATTGTGACAGATCTACATTTGTGACAAGAGCAGGAGGGGGGACCCAGGTGCAGAAAACACACAGGAGGCAGGGAGAACTGATGAACACAAGCAACGCTTACTGAAGAACCTGCAGGCTAGTTACTACAGAGGCCCCCAAGGGTCATGGCGAGAATTTTTGGTAACACTTTATAATAACCATCATTAATAAATGGTAAATTGATAGTTAATTAAACTTTAGTTAATAGTTATTTTACTGTTAACAAACAATGAAATGATCATTAATAATGTTTACTAATTATTAGTAATGCTATCATTTGTTTATAAATTATATATTGTATAATAGCTGATAAGAGACGGTAAAAAGGGTAAAAAGCTATGATACAATATATAATTTATAAACAAATGATTTTATATTACACAAACGAATGATAAAATAACATAAATTATAGCATTACTAATAATTAGTAAACATTATTAATGATCATTTCATTGTTTGTTAACAGTAAAATAACTATTAACTAAAGTTTAATTAACTATCAATTTACCATTTATTAATGATGGTTATTATAAAGTGTTACTGAATTTTTTTTTTTGCGTTCCCTCGCAATAAATTTCTTCTTCCATTCCTTCTGAGCCACATGTCTATTTCCGCGCCCCAGTATGGATCAGCTCATTGAATTTTACTTTGAACTGGGCGTTAAGTATGCTGATATAGTACTACTGCTCAATAGGCATGGTTATGTAATTGGTGAAAGTAAACTTAAACGAATTCTTAGATCAAGAGGTCTCTCCGGAAGAAAGATGAAGAAAGATGAAATCACGATGTTGCATGGGAACGCAAAACATATTGCGAGGGAACGCGAAATATTGCGAGGTAACGTGAAATATTGTGAGATAACGCAAAATATTGTGAGATAACGCAAAATATTGTGAGGTAACGCAAAAAAAAAATTCTCGCCGTGACCCTTGGGGGGGCTCCGTAAATTACAGACTTCAAAAACTAGGAAATAACACAAGCTATACTGGCAGGTCAAAGACTTTTAGGTGTTCACAAGCTCTTTTTTTCTCAGGACAGGATGATTGAAGCTAATGCACAGGATTCACTTTTTGCTCGCTTGCTCGCTCGTGTCACTTTATTTTATTTTTTTTTTCAAAATATTTTTTTGTGAAAACAGTATTAAATGACATAACAATGAGCATATGGGTGTACATTTTCGAATTCTTTTACTATATAAAAGAAAAATGACAGTAAGGAACACACACATTACGCACATAAAAGAAAGAACATGAGAAAAAACAGCAAAAAGCAAAAGTACAAAACCCCAAGAACCCCTACACATGTCACTTGATTTGTGTTTGGACACATCAAGCTGACCCCAAGCGGTTTAAAGACTTCCCATCACAGTCTAATATATTGTGGCCCATGCCTGCTTATTTACACTGCTGATACCATGACAGGGAATCTGTTCTGTCATGTTTGCCAACCGGAGGCGGAGAACGAGTCAGCGGACCGGAGGAGAAGAGGTTAATCCTCTTTAAGACCCCGACAAATCGATGGCGAGCCGTCGATAATTCATCAGCGTTTTGTCGTTTTGGGTTCAGCAGCTGGGAGGGATCTGAAAACTCATTTGCATTGATTGACAGGCGGGATTAATGTGAGCGCTGCTGGTGGCGATTAGTGACCTGCAGCACCTTCTTCTACTGCGGCGTGTCAGGTGCATGATGGGAGTTCTGTTTATATCCTGGACGAGCCCAAAGGTCTCTCTCTCTCTCTTTGTCACACACACACACACACACTCAAACACTACATATGCACAGACACAAATGAACACACACACTCATATGCATGCACATAGACACACTATATGCATGCATACTACCAGTAAACACACACACACACATACACGTGTGCACTACATGCACACATACACACTGCTGGCAAACACACACTCCAGTGCACTCATAAACACACACACACACACATATAGACACATTACTGGCAAACACACACTTCAATACACACACACACACACACACATTACTGGCAAACACACACTCCAATGCCAACATACACACACAAACAGATACACTCTTATACACTCACACACACAAACACACACACTCACATATGATGCACATACATATATACATACAGTATACAGTATACATTACACATTTGTGAACTCACATATACACAGATATGTGTGTATCCCACATGCATAGATACACACACACGCTTGCAGAAACCCGCACACACACACCCATACACACACACACACACTCACACACTCAGGATCAGCTGGGTGTATGGGTGAGTTCACGCTAGTGAATCTCCCACCAGGCAGGACATGAATATATATGAGTTTATAAATAATTCTGGCAGGATTTACCCTCCATACACAGCACAGACATGTCGGCTGCGTTTTGTGAGAACCAAATGAGTGTGATTTGAAAATGACTGATCTGAAATTGCCTGATTATTTTGGCCAACCGTTTCCTCTTGAACCTAAAATTAGAATCACACACTTAAAGACTCATAAGAGGCAGATTTAATAGATAGGAAAAAAATCACTTTAAAGGAAATGGCTTTGAATACAGCGTGTCTTGTAGGGCGATGCAGATTAGCACTTTAAAGCCCCGTGACAAGCTTTCATTTCTTCCAACACAGAGGAAACGAGGAGGGAGGAATTCTATCCTGGGAATCCGCTAATTATCAACAAAGCGGAGAGGTGTTAAAAATAAAAATGCATCCCAAAATATGGACCGAGCTCACAGAAAACACTTGGTACAGACGGAGTCCAGATGCAGCCACTGGAGAAGTCCTGCTTTGTAGGCTACTAATTAGATTCTACTGTGTGACACTGAAGAAATCACTGCTGTGCTGTTATTGGTCAGATGCAGGATAAATGCATGAAATGGGAATTTTAAAATATGTCTAAACTGAAAATGATTCCTTATTCCTTGACAATAGAGGGCTTTCAGGTGACATAATGTTCTCCCTGGCGGCCATCTTGGAGGTCCTCAGCTCTGTGATCAGCTGACTGTGTTTCTGTCCGTCTCAACAGAATTGAACAGACGGTTAATTTCTGTCTGTTTCTGACTGAACTGATCATTTCATCACTGATCCATCTGATTTGATTTAGTGTTTAGATAATGTCAGCTTGTTAGCTAGCTAACCATAGCATCTGGTCAGCTAACCATCACTGTCTTGTTGTTAACACGTCTGATTAGCACACTAGCTAACATATCTAGTAGCAGCTAGCGTTAGCATGTTGACATTAACATCAGTGTGTTTGCTGGCTAGTTAGCTAGCTAACAGTTTGTTCAGGTTAACTGAGCTGACTCTTCTCAAGCTCCAACTCTTCATGTTTTGGAGTAGAGACTAGGGCTAAAGACAAGACAGTTTACTGTGTCACAGTAACCTACATTTGGAAACAAATCCACCTTATCACACTATTCACTTTTACTGAGAACATTACTGAATGGATCTACAGCCACACCACAACAAGCTGACTCAGCTGCTCTCTGTCTCTAGCTCAGGGCTGCCAACTCTCACGCATTGACCGTGAGACTCACGCAATTGACGTTTATCACATGCTCTCACGCCACAAGTCCATTTTCTCACGCAGTGAAAAACAAATTCATAACTGATAACGTCACGACGCGAAAAAAGGAAACTGACAGCAGGACAGACGAGACGGAGCAGCACCGTGCAGCAGAGAGTTATTCAGACCATCTGAATAGCGAGAAATATACACAAATGTATTATATTGTAATTTATTCCCATGCATGCTGCTCAGAGTAATCTCAGTCAGCGGCTCTTCTGCGTCTCTCCCTCTCCTCTCAGGCAAGAGTGAGAGTGAGTTGCTATGGTTACGGGGATGCTCTGTGTCTGTCGCTCTGAAACCTTCTCATGATTCCCAATAATAGGTTTTTTTAGGTTAGTATGCCTATGCAAAATCATGAATGTAAACATAATTTTACATTTTTGGTTAACATTCTACAGGCTTGCTGTTTCTTGACTTAATGTAAGAGGTTAGGTGGTGTAGAAATGCAGGAAATTTGTTTTAAATTACTTTTTTTTTTCTGATGGAGGACCCCCAGAACACCCCCCCCCACACACACCAACAATTCTGTATCTTACCCCCCCTCCGAAACAAATCTCACTCCAAGCTGAAATAAAAACAGCCCTATTCTAGCTGCTTGGTAGAGATTTAGACTTTATTTGTGCACAGCTAATTCTCCAGCAGACTTCCATGGAGACACAGCTGGTTGCGGGGAGATTCGTGACGCCACTGCAAAGCCCTCTATACCATGAATTACCGAGTGAGAAAAAAAATACTCGGTGCACCAAAAATAAACGCAATCACGTGAACATTTGCCATGGTGTCTTTCGATATCTAAATATACATTGCACAGACACACACGGCCACTCTCAGGACAGAAACACATATTGTCATCTACTGTCTTTCCTCTCTCTCTCGAGCCTGGGTCTCTGCACGGGGACGGACAGCTACACAGTACTGCATTTGTTCCCGGTCCAACACATTTGCATTCACTTTCTTACATAAGATACCGTGAGGGGATGTGTGGGCAGAATGAGGTCATGGAGTTTCTGGAATATCATGGGATTTAGAGAGGTGTATTCCAAGACAGGGAAAGTCAGGGGATTTGATAGGCTGTCTGGGGAAATCAGGGACTACCAGGGAGTTGTACAAATGGGTCACTGTATTTTTTACAACTTGTTTCACACATTCGGTGCATTTTCTGGTGGTTTTCAGTCCAGTGGAAAACACAGTCTTAAACCCTTCAGAAAAACAGCATCAACAAACCAGGAAGGTTGAAAATCTTTAGGTCATGGAAGTGCTTTGTCTTAGGTATGGAAAGACATGGAAAAGTCATGGAATTTTAATATCAGAGCCATGTCAAGAAGCCTGTGTGTAAGACTTAAAATGATTAGACTCGAAGTTATCCAGCTGTACACGTGTGTGTGTGTGTGTGTGTGTGTGTGTGTGTGTGTGTGTGTGATACAGAATAAACAGACTGGTGCACGACTTATTTCTTATAAACCTGCTTGTGGAAATATGATTCACAAAGTCTGTATCTCTTTTTAAGACACAACTGAAAACCTATTTTTTGGAAATTTGCATTTAAATCATCTTTCATTTTTATTCTCATTATGCTGTAGTAGAGCTGCTGATTTCTATATTGGGAGTTCATTATTTTGATCAGATGGCCTTAATGAGGAATCAGTGGAGTCAGCAGCACAGACTTTCCTTTACTACAGCTGGTGGTTGAGGTTTATTTTCATTTGAAAGCACTTTGTCACGACTTTATACCAAGAAATGTGTAAATTATACTGTACTTTGTATAAAATACTATATAAATGCAGTACCCATTGGTTCACTGCACATTCCTTGTTTACAATGAAGTATGAATCCTTCCTCCAAGATTTTTCCACAACATATCCATATTAAAAACTTAAAAGGGGGGTATCCTAGGATGTGGCAATTCTTTCTATTCTATTTCTGGTGATTTTGGTTCTTAGAGGTGTGAAGTAACCACAGTAAAAAAATTGAATCATATTCACCAACTATAAAACACGCCCCCTTGTACAAGCCAGTCAGATTCTGGTCCAGTGTCTATGTAGACGCCGGACTCTCTGAAATCGACCAATCAGCGCTAAGAGGAGGGCGGGCCTTCCAGAATGGCCAGCCAGTCAGAGCAGTAGCTCATTAGCATAAGAAGCTGCTTATGTAAAATAACCTATTTTCTTGTAGGTGGGAAACAAACACTGGGAAGTGAATAGCTAAAGCTATAACTAAACAATTTTTACTGAAAAAAACTTAACAGATGTATTTCATAGACACCAGGTAATTATATAAAATTGCTGAAAAAGCAAAAGATACCCCTCCTTTAATGCTAAAATGCTTATTATACAATGGATAGTTTCAACCAAGCAACGGGATTGGTCAAAGACATTCCAATAATTCCCATAATGCTCGGCTAGGTGTGATTTATTAGTTGATGTGTCAACCCCTATGGTATCTGGGGAGATAGTTAGTGATATTTCTTGCTTACTCCTATTTATTATTCTGATGTATATACAGAGCTTTGAAGAAAACTATTCAGATAGTACGAATGTTTGCATATGAGCCGTATAAATCCCTTGAGGACTTTACTGGGATTATCTTCTGCACTTCATATCTTCATATCTATTGAATCACATTCTCTTGGATATTATCAGGACGATAAAAACATGGGAACACGGAAACATGGCAGCAGAGAACTTGAACGTGTATTTTTAATTCTCATGTGACTCATGTATGTCTCCAAGGTCTCCAGAGAGACTCGTGGAATATTGAGTTAATTACATGTCACTTTCTTCTCTGATAAATAAATCAGGATCAGATGCTGGACCGGCGGCTGTGAGCGGTTTCCCTGCAGCGATTACAAACTGTATTTTTTTTTTTTTTGCGATGGCACTTTCCGTTCCATGAGGCCCAACTGTGCAATCCAAATTCATTTTTGTTCTAGTTGCCAATTTCAAATCTCGCCACAGGCAATATTTCTTGTCTTCGCCGCCTCAAAATAATACAGGCATATCACAGGCTTTGGAGGAGGAAAAACACTTGCAAGTTCTGTGTTTGGAGGGAAACCAGCAGCATCACATGAGCACACGCTGCTCAGAGAGTGGAAAATATGTTGACCAAAAATTGTTTTTTTTTTTGTTTTTTTTACTTTAATTTAACCAGAGAAGGTTTGGAGAGCACTTTTCTCTTTTTCAGCCCCACCCTGCTTCACATTCACACAGTGACACACATTCACACTGGGAGACAGTGGTGCAAATCTGAAGGGTGCAGGAGGTGTGGCTGAAAAATTAAAAATTATAACAATAACCTTTACAAAAACTTTTTTTTGGCTACCACTGTTTTTTGGAGATCGGCTTTGAAATCCCCACAGATGTGAGCGGGATGGAGGATTTCGATATTGTATGCCATATATGCATTCATGTTACTTTAATTCTGAACAAATGATCATCACGAAAAAATAAGAAAATATAAGCAGTGCACAAATTATTGCATTTACTGATGTAGGTGATGTAGAAATCATATTTCATACTGTGGTTGCTGAACTAATGCCACACTTCTGCTCTATTCCCAAAAGAAACTGCTTAGAAAAATCAAGTTTTGCTACAAGGAATGGTCTGAGTTTTGTGTTATGATAAATAATACTACTATACCTTAGTGTGCAATATTCAAGAAAGAATTGTCTGCAGTACTAATGCAGGAGAGATACAGAATAAACACATGAATTTGGAGTTTTACTATGGCTGCTGCCACTGTAGAAGTGTAAAAAAAACCCACAAAAAAACAGCTTTAGTAAAAGTGGGAGGTCAATTTTCCACTTCCACACTGAAAT
>NW_027279277.1:117500-120000 GCF_046629955.1 Centroberyx affinis | reverse complement strand
CTGAAAATCTACACATTTTTGTTGTTGTTGTGCTGCTCAAACTTTTCATTGTCCCTTATGATTGGAAAAATCTTTTAATGTGCCCCCTCTTTTGTGAAGAATTCATAGTATTCTGTTTCATCACCACACGGCCATCTTGGTACGAAAATAACAGGTGATTGTCATAAATCAACAGGTGATTACAATCAAATGACAGCCACAGCAATGGGCTGGGCATATGGTAAAGCACCACTACATGTTTACCCCTACATGTATGTATGTCTGATTGTTAGGTTATTTTATATATTTTATATCCTCAAATTCTTGCCTTCGTCTATCTGTTTAGTCTGCTTGCTTTGGTATCACTTTATATCTATTAAGTGTTTTTTTTCTTTGTTATTATGTTTAATTATCTGTTATCTGTTACCACTTTATCCTTAATTTCACTCATTTGTATATCTGCTTAGCTTGCCTGATTGTTTTTATATCCTAAGTTGACTGTACTTTATTATTGTATGTCTGTATTATATTTCTATGTTCAGGACACCAGGAAGACTAGAGTCACATCCATGTGCTTCTAATGGGGATACCTAAATAAACATAAACATAAACATTGGAAGGAAATGCATGTGACATCATGGGAATACTATGTATACTGTTGCATCATTGTTGCATGTAAAAGTATAAGTAGTTACTGTGTGTCTCTGGTGCTTCTGTGTGGAGAGCTCCATGGCTTACTGAGATCTATTCAAGCAATACAATTTAAATCTGCACTTGACAATACGAGAGAGAAAGAAAGAAACAAGCGGCACTTGCATCATTTCTGTAATGTGTTTTTTTTGAACAGCTTTGATTCTCCGTCCAGAAATTGTTTCTATCAGAAGCTGACAATTTATTTCTGAAAGCGGGTATTGAAGGCTTTAAAGCCGGGTGGTGAA
Organism: Centroberyx affinis; assembly: GCF_046629955.1. Classification (NCBI taxonomy): domain Eukaryota; kingdom Metazoa; phylum Chordata; class Actinopteri; order Beryciformes; family Berycidae; genus Centroberyx; species Centroberyx affinis. The sequence continues at coordinate 119,083 of NW_027279277.1, read as the reverse complement.
ATAGTGTGTTCTTTCATTATGGCGTTGGGATTTTTTCAGAGCGCTGTTGAAAGGAAAGGCTTGAGCGGGGGATGACAGAGGCAGACCGGTGGAAACTGGAGTCAGACACTTATAGACGATCCCAGAATTGAACAGGCTTGTCTTTCCGATCCGGAAAACTGAAGCGTGAAACTGCCTGGAATTTCATTTCCCCCCAGTGATTCCTCGGTATTCATAAAAACAGCTGTGCTGACACGACAGGACACACAGGCAGGTTGACGGAAACAAACAAGTGCAATGCTTTACGAAAGTGATATTTACCCTGACTGCTGTATACAGTGGCAGCCATTGTAAAAAAGTTATTTACAAGTTACATATATTTATGCATTTATCCTGCATTTACCCTGCCTTAGCACTGCTGACACCTCTTTATTGAATGGTTTACCTTTGCTACAGACAATCCTGTCTATATTTTACTGTACTGTATGAAAGAATGAATGAACGGGGGAATTTGACTTTTACAGTCCACAGTGTAAAAGTCCCACTTCATGCATTTATCCAGCATCCTGAATGTTACACAGTAGAATGAAATGAAAACTGTTGTGTCTCTCAGTCCAATAGTTTACCCAGACCTTTCCTTCAGGATATCTGCTGGTTTTTAGAAAGCCAAACGTAAGACTCTTCAAGACCTTTTAAATGCCTGTGATTTAACATCCAATTTAAAAACAAATAAAGTAACAAAGCTGTCCAAACCAGCCTATTTCTGAACTTCTGAAACCGTAAATGGGCAGAATGAGGAAAAAGAACAACAGGAAATGAAATGTTAAGGCACGTGAAGTCCAGTTGGGTTCAGTAAAGCAGACAGGATGCAGATTGCTCTACTAACCCAGTTCACTCAGTTCATCTAGGAGTGGGCAAGCAGCACAAAGAAATTGTATGGTGTAAAAAAATATGATCTCTAATAACTGGATTGAAGAAATCTGAATACTTAAATTTAGATAATTTATTTACATTTTCAGAATGATTCAAGAATCCCAAAGCCATCATTACGCCCTTGAGCAAGGCATCTAAACCCCCCCAGACTCCACCTGCTCTGCACCACCACACTAAAATAACTGTAATTACGCAATTCTGACGTGTTCCTTTATATTTCAAGGTAGTTTTTTTTAGGTCTCGTGTTCTAAAGGGAACTTCTATCCACTGCCAAAAATAAACACCTGGCCTACGCACAGTGTGACTGTCAGAGTGAGGAGCTGCTGTGCATCAGTGGGAGAATTAACTCCCTGCTTACGCCTCTCTCCCTGGAGACAAAATGTGGACGTCAGCTAATTCTTTCCACTGTATAGTTTTGTTTTCTTAGACACAAAGGAGCCGTTCAAGGACAATTTCTTGGGCAAGAAAGTGTGTGTGTGTGAGTGGCACATCACAGGAGTGGGTACACGATTCCACCATCAGGGAGAGGAGTCAAGTCCGAGTAGTGATGACCAAGTCGCTAACGTCTCTGTGTGTGTGTGTGTGTGTGTGTGTGAGTGGAACATCACAGAAGTGGGAACATGATTCCACCATCAGGGAGCCATCAGGGAGAGGCGTCGAGTCCGAGTAGT
>NW_027279277.1:17500-112500 GCF_046629955.1 Centroberyx affinis | reverse complement strand
AGGTTTGGCGGTTCCTTCCTAAGTCGATGTTACAGCTTTCTTGGTGGCGGTAAGATGATAAAATCTGTTTTCTAAACGCCTCTGGACTCACCCACAGGACCGCCAACATCAAAAACCTTACTCCACCAAATCATAAACCTCATTCCAAAAACATAAAAAAAAAAAAAACAGTGTGTGTGTGTCCTGCCGACCCGTCTCCACACCGCCCCTCCAGCCTAAAAAAATCGACTATTTTCCATTGAAACTCTCTCCATATGTTTGCATTAGTGACCCTATGAGTCTCTGCACAGATCGTCTCCCAGTCTTCCTTACTTCTTTCTACCCCAAGCTCACCACTTCTCGTAAAAATTGCAACTCTGTGATTTTCATGTTTTCACTTAAATTAAGATTCTCTATCGGTTGAGAAAATCCTCGAACCTCTCGGGCTTATGAAACTCTTTCACATCTCGAACGTTTTCACCCAGCAGTGATATTATGTCTTTTTTGGTTTTAAAAAAGGGGAAATAAACTCCTCTTCTGATGCTTATTAAGCCACATTAGCATTAGAAAACCGCATTATCCTCTGAATTTCAATGCAATTTGGGAAAGAGAAACAAACAAACAAACGTGTCGCCGTCTGCAGTTCAGCCCAATGAGGAAGCCTATGTTTTAATCAGTAGATATAGCATAGCATGTGGACTGGATTCTTCAGCATTGACAGTTTTGTTTGCGTTACCCGTGACATGCCGAACAAAAAAGGCGCAAAAAACTCCCCCGTGTCCCAGCTGGAGCTGTATTTAGTCCAATTACAGTGATCCAGCTGCCAGAGCAGGCTGCTGATGTGTCCCGTACCTGTGGGAAGGTAACTGGGAGAATGAGGAGGCGAGACAGCCGGACGAGGAGGAGGAGGAGTGAAGGAGAGAGAGAGAGAGGGGAGAGGAGGTGGGCCGAGAGCCGGAGGAGGACAGGAAGAGGGACTGGTGAGGAAGAGAAGCAGGGGGGGGAACACTTCACTTCACAACAGCCTCAGTCCTTCAGTCCTTCAGTCCTGGGTTTAACCCGTGTGGTTTGTCCCGATCAACTCACTGAAGTGATGAGAACACAGGCACCAAAATAATCCATGAGTCCCAGGGAGGGTGTTGGCTCAGTGGGAGCGTATCTATGTTCCCAAGGTCCTAAGGTCCCAAGGTCCTATGTTCCCAGGGTCCTATGTTCCCAGGGTCCTATGTTCCCAAGGTCCTAAGTTCCCAGGGTCCTAAGTTCCCAAGGTCCTATGTTCCCAGGGTCCTAATTTCCCAGGGTCCTATGTTCCCAGGGTCCTAAGTTCCCAGGGTCCTATGTTCCCAGGGTCCTACGTTCCCAGGGTCCTAAGTTCCCAGGGTTCTATGTTCCCAGGGTCAATATTCTGTTAACACACATTAACCCTCCTATTGTGTTCGGGTCAAATTTGACCCGTTTCAAGTTAAAATATTTCATAAATATTATCCAGTGTTTTTTTTTTTATTGGAACAAGGCTTCAAAACAGCTATATAAACACAACAAAACCAATGGTTATCATTTTATTTGATTTTGAAGGTCTCTAACCCTAACCCTAATTCTTCCCGTTAAGTTCTCCTCACCCCATACTGGGGTAACACTACTCTCTACTCCAAAGTCAAAAGGAGCAGAAGTGCAATCTATTTATGGTGGATGGCCTGTGCCTCACCTGGATAGCGCTGATAAAAAAAGCCCTTCTGTTCTTTGTAACAGTTGTGGTCAGGGCTCAGGGTAAACATCTACAACCAACCAACCTAACCCTAACCCTAGAACTGGGGAACATAGGAATGACTCTGGCTCGGTGCTCCATGCCAACGCTTTAGCATCCACTATGTTGAGTGATAGTAGCTCCATGCTAACGCTTTAGCGTCCACTATGTTGAGTGATAGTAGGCTCCATGCTAACGCTTTAGCGTCCACTATGTTGAGTGATAGTAGGCTTCATGCTAACGCTTTAGCGTCCACTATGTTGAGTGATAGTAGCTTCATGCTAACGCTTTAGCATACACTATGTTGAGTGATAGTAGCTTCATGCTAACGCTTTAGCATCCACTATGTTGAGTGATAGTAGCTTCATGCTAACGCTTTAGCATCCACTGTGTTGAGTGATAGTAGCTTCATGCTAACGCTTTAGCATCCACTATGTTGAGTGATAGTAGGCTTCATGCTAACACTTTAGCATACACTATGTTGAGTGATAGTAGCTCCATGCTAACATTTTAGCGTCCACTATGTTGAGTGATAGTAGCTCCATGCTAACACTTTGGCATGGATGGCCTCTAGAGGGCGTTTTTGACTGTGAGATGCAGTGTTTCCCATACAGAGGCACAAAATCAAAAGTTGGTCAGTGTATAGAAAGTGACCTAAATGGATCTCTGATGCTCCTGATGTCGCATCACATCATGTCTGTACTGTGGAGATGTACAGACAGCAGACCAGCAGACTGAACTCAGTCCACAGAGTCTCCTGCTGTGAAAACTACAGTAAACTGAACGTTCCACAGTCAGTAACGGGGATTTGCAGACAGTAAGTCGTCTTCTGCTGCCCTACAGACTTTAACGGTAGGTGACGTCATCTTGTGCTATTTAAGTAACATTAGTGGAATTAGGTAATTTAACCATTGCAGTGCTTCAGTGCAGAGAGCTGAACACACACAGAGGGTCTGTACAGGATCTGTGCTTGTTATTAAATGGCCAGCAGATTCCTAAATCTTTAGAAATGAAACGTCATCAGCTCCGTATAGCTGATGTAGCAGATTTTTCTCAAATTTTTGCTTTTTTTCTCGTGAAATACTGAATAGTTTAAAGTCTCCTCTGGTAATGAATCAAATCAAACAACCTGAAAATCATTCTTCACCACTCTGAATTATGCAGCATGTGGCGGGGGGGCATATCCAGAAGCATATCTTAATCGGACATAATCATAATATATTTCTGCTAATTTCTTTTGGTGATATACCGAGGCCGACAGCTCAGCATTAAATTGCTATGTATTGCAAGGCAGAGTGCATGGAGTCTTTCTGTTCTACTCAGCTCTGTCTTTATCCTTTTGCACCTGCCAAGAAGATTTTGAAGGCGTGCGGATAGCTTGACTACTAGATTTTTGATTATACACCAAAAGAAACGAGCAGAAACAGAAAGCAGCCATGAAGCAGCTCAGATCATATAAAGAACATTTAGACATGAATTTCATTTTCAGTTTGTCCCATGTGACACAGCAGACCGATTCTGTCCTCTGGTTTACAGCTGGACCTTCCTGTCTCTGTAACTTGATTTGATTTGATTTGGATCTCTCTCTCTCATTGGCTAATCTTCCAAGAGTCCACATTAAAACATTTAAGCATACAATAATTCATACTACAACACATAATCGTTGACACACACACTTCATATACATACATGCATACATACACACATACAACCTACATACGTTGGCACATATCCTGTATGGACCTACATACAGCTCTGGAAAAAATTAACCACTGCAAAATTATCAGTTTCTCTGGTTTTACTATTTATAGGTATGTGTTTGAGTAAAATGAGTAAAATGAACATTGTTATTGTGTTATTATTGTTATTGTTTTATTCTATAAACTACTGACAACATTTCTCCCAAATTCCAAATAAAAATATTGTCATTTAGAGCAATGTGAAAGACTGGAGGAGAGCATGCCAAGACGCATGAAAGCTGTGATTGAAAATCAGGGTTATTCCACCAAATATTGATTTCTGAACTCTTCCTAAGTTAAAACATTAGCATTGTGTTGTTTAAAAATGAATATGAACTTGTTTTCTTTGCATTATTCGAGGTCTGAAAACACTGCATCTTTTTTGTTATTTTGACCAGTTGTCATTTTCTGCAAATAAATGCTCTAAATGACAATATTTTTTATTTGGAATTTGGGAGAAATGTTGTCAGTAGTTTATAGAATAAAACAAAAATGTTCATTTTACTCAAACACATACCTATAAACAGTAAAAACCAGAGAAACTGATCATTTTGCAGTGGTCTCTTTTCTTTTTTTTATGATTAATATTTTTATTGGCATTTTCCAATAGCATACACATGTACATAACATACATTTGAGTAGAGTAGTATGCAGACATCCAACAATAATGGCATGTATATTTGTACATGGAAACACACAGAACAACCCCCCCCCCCCCAAACCCCCCCCCCAAAAAAAAAAAAAAAACAAAAACAAAAAAACAATAAAATAAAATGAACAGAAAAACAAAAACAAAACAATCTCATCATGTCTCACTCAGCTTTGATCATGACGATGACAAAAATAATAATCAAATAGTTAAATACAATACAGGCTAAACCAGATCTACAAATAAAAAGAAAAAGGAAAAAAGACGGAATATAGGCCTAATTGAGAATTGACACAGTACCAAGCCCTAGTCTAGACTTTGCAGTGGTCTCTTAATTTTTTCCAGAGCTGTATATACACATATTCATCTACATGTGTTCACATATAATACCAATACTCCACAAACCTGCTGACAGGGCAATGCAATAGTGTGAAGAATCTTGAAATCTTGCAATCAACAATCCAGCTGCTATACTGTTCTTGAGTGAGTTATTGTAATGAATTCCATAATATAACAGTTCTGAAAATAAAAGTCTGTCTTCCTGTCTCTAATGATGCTAATGGACTTCACATACAGACGTACAGACATCAGCCGACATACCTCCTTCCTTTATTTACAGACTGCAGGCTCCAGCAGAGGAGAGACTCTGCAGTCTGAATGGCAGCAGATGAAAGCTTTTAGAACAGCTGAATGGCTAGAACAGCCTTTCTCATCTTATGTAAGCAGGAGGTGTGTGTGTGTGTGTGTGCGTGTGTGCATGGGTGTACATCTGTGTTTGTATACAGTGGTCCAATGAGTGTGTGTGTGTGTGTGGTGTCCTACAAAATCTGACAGGCAGTGAGACAGGCGGCCCCCGAGGCTTGCAGGACCCCGTGAAAGAACAAACTTAAAGGGGGAGAGGAGGAGGAGGAGAAGAGCCGGCCGGTCTTATCTCCCTCCGCAGACGAGGCTCCCGGCGTTTTCCCGGCTCCCGAGTTCCCACCTCGCCGAACCAAGCCCCGCCCCCCCCACCTGAGACGTGTGTGTGTGTGTGTGTGTGTGTGTGTGTGTGTGTGTGTGTGTGTAGCTGTTTTATGTCTTTGGCACCAGAAGACAGAACTGCATCGGAGGTTTAGATTTTGTTTATGTCTGTTTTTGTGTTAACGCATGAATAAAACATAGAGAACATGCATTGGTTTGATCAATTTTTTTATTATGAGTTTGTTCAGTTTTCGACCCGCCATCACCCACCATCCAATCATTTTTTTTTTAATTTAATCTTTATTTAACCAGGCAGGTCAATTTTGGGTACAAATTCTTATTTACAATGACGGCCTGGCAAGAGGACAAAAGGCCCTCTCGGGGGGGGGGGGGAGGGGGACAAAAAAACAAACAACAAAACAGTAATAAAGCAAGCAAAAGAAACTAAACAAAACAAACAAATGTTAAAAACCATGATTTAGAATACAATACATCACAGAGGCAGAGAAAACCAACACAGTATGGGAACAGGGAAAGAATCAAACCACACACCAAACTGACAGCCAAATAAAATGACAGCAGAACAGACTAAGAAACTAAGAATTAAGAACATTTTAATATCCCAAAGAATATATACTCTATATGGTTCTTTGTGGAACCAGAAATGGTTCTTCTATGTCCGTCACTGTAACACTTTACAATAAGGGTACATTAATGAATGCTTATTAAGCATGAACTAACCCTTAATTAACAGTTAACTAATGTGTCTGGTAATCATTTACTAATGGTGTTCATGTTAACTAAGGTATTAATTTATACATTATTTAATAGTCATCTTTAGAAACTATTAAATAATGTATAAATTAATACCTTAGTTAACATTAACACCATTAGTAAATTACACATCAGTTAACTGTTAATTAAGGGTTAGTTAATGCTTATTAAGTATTAACTAACCCTTAACTTAGTGACCCTTATTGTAAAGTGTTACCTCAATCACTCAGAAGAACCATTTTCAGTTCCAGTTCGCACCTTTATTTTTCTGTGTGCAGCCGCTGGGCATTTCTAACAAACCTCGTATCTCCAAATAAATGTCAATCTCTAAATGTCATCCTTCCAGGAGCTGAGGAAGCAGACTTGTTTTGCTTGTTTTGCTTGTAGCTTGTTTTTTTTTTTTTTTCTGTTTCCAGTGGTTTTTAAAAAGGTTTCCTGAACCTGAGGGATGCTGATTTTTTTTTTTTTTTTTCATCCTATACCAGATCCTTCAGCTGAAGTTAAAACATGAAAATCACCAATATTGGAGTTACGATGTTTTCACCCAACAGTGACAATATTTTTCTTTCTTTCTTTCTTTCTTCCTTTCTTTCTGTATTTCTTTCTTTCTGTCCTCAGCTCACGAATAACAGGCCAAGACATTTTTGATAAAAGAAAATTGCTTGCTCAATTTTTTTCACTTTCATTTCCTATTGCTTCCCTCCTTCAAGAAAGGTTAAATATCTGTGATCTTTTCTTTGAAGCTGCGACAAGCAGGATTTTCAAATAGCGGACGGCAGTTCCAGTAGAGTGTCGGAAAATGTCACCAAATGCGTTATGGAACGTGTTGAAGAAGCTTTCCATCAGGACCCATGTGTCTTACTCCTGGTTTGGAGACGTTTTCCAGATTGAATTCAAGCACTTTTCAATGTGTTTCAAGGCCTTGTTTGGTGAATTTCAAGACCTCAAAAATGGCATATTTTTTTTGACCACTTAGACATTACATTGGCCAAAATTAGATTTCATGGAGTCCTAATTTTTTAATTATCCGTCATTTTAAAACTGTGTCTATATCAAAATGAATATCCAGGCATATTGATGAATTTGAGTGCTATATATTTTAAAAAAAATCAAGTAGCCTACTTTTAAGGCCAGCAATTCATTTTCGAAAACTTGTTCTTCAAAAATCTTTTATTGGGTTGCTACACGATGATGTCACCACTAAAGATTTTCCATTTTCCAGGGAGTAAAAGTAATAAGATTTTGATCTAAAAATACAAGAAAATATTTATTTTTTTTGGCATCAAATATCTGTATTTCTTGTATGATAGAATGAGCTAAAAAGCTAAAGAAAAGAAAAAAAACTTCAGTTCTGTGCATGGTGGCATCTCTCTCCAGGTAACCTCTTTGCTAACAAAAGCTTCTTTTTAACATCAATAAATCAATACCACGTTATTTAAAGACATTATAAAAGAGACAAACCTGTTTTTCCTGATCAGTTCCTCTTGGCGAGGGAGCCAAAGTGCTGCAGCGGTTCAGAAAGCATGCAGTAAAAAAAACTGCTTTAAGTGTATTTGAGTGTTCTCATTCCCCATGTGTGAAAGAGAGATTGATTTTTGCCACTCCAGAAGCCGGCTGGCAGGCGTTCCAGTGCGCTCGGTTCAATACTCCAGTGACAAAAGTGGAAAAATGATCAATGTGTCAGTGAAAAACCCTGAGTGACAATTCAAACCCCAATGTGGCCACACTTTGCTTTAGCAACCCAAACTGAGAGAGAGAAAGAGAGAGAGAGGGAGAGAGTTAGAGAGAGAGAGAGAGTTAGAGAGAGAGTGAGGGAGACAGAGAGTGAGAGAAAGAGAAAAAATGAATGTTAATTAGAACTTCTTGAATATTGCAACACTATGTAGTTACATTTCACATTTATGACCATTGTTAGTAGAATCTGATTATTTACTCTGTAATTTGTAATTTTATTTTATTTAATTTTATTTATTTTTTTATTTTATTGTATTTTTTATATTATCATATCTCCGGTTAATACAAGACATTTGATTGCTTTGAATCTAATTGCCTAATTGTACCCTCTTTTACAAATGTAACATATTTTATGTATATGTATGTATGTATGTATATACATGTATGTATGCATATGTGTATGTATATATGTATACTATATATATAATTGTTTATTGTTCTGCTTTGGCAATAATGGTTGATTACCATTCATGCCAGTAAAGCTTATTTGAATTTGAATTTGAATTTGAGAGAGAGAGAGTTAGAGAGAGAGAGTGAGGGAGACAGAGAGTGAGAGAGAGAGAGAGAAAGACAGAGAACTAGTGGAAACAGTGGAAAGGATTCAATGAGGCTCATACAATATGAATCAGCACTGCATTGTGTGTGTCTTCACAGAACCTGGGGGAACATGAGAGAGAGAGAGAGAGAAAGAGAGAGAGGGAGAGAGAGAGAGAAAGAGAGAGAGGGAGAGAGAGAGAGAAAGAGTTCTTTTTCAGTGTCGGTGTGTGTGTGCACATGTGAAAATACTGTGAGTCACACAGACTATTTCAAGTGCCAAACAGGGAGATGAGTGAAGAGAGTGAAGGACGAGAGGAAAAGAGACAAAGAAATAAACACTGTGGAAAGAAAGAAAGAGATAACACGTCCTTCAATAAATCTCTCTATTAATCAGCCGTTTTACTGATAAATTACTGACTTGTTAAAGGAGCTTTGTGTAGCATTTTAATATCAATAAATCATCGCTACATTCACTTTGAGACATTAGTATAATTACCATAAATAAACCAGACTCCTGAATCGCGACCCGCCCCAATCTTCAGCTCGGAGAAACGATCGGACCAATCAGAGCCTTTGTGGGCGGGACTAAAGTTTGATTTTCAAGTTTCATGCAACGGAGGCAACGGGGCTGATGGGAAATGTAGTCTTAATGTGGAGAAACACTAGAACTAACAATACCACTGGTACACGGACTCATTGGTTTACAGTCATTAGACCAAGGTTCATTTTACACAATTTTACACAATCCACACTGAAAGGAAGGAAGGTTTTGGGGGTTTGTGGCGTATCAGGTGAAAAATTATAAATTGCTTGTCATCTAATCAATCAATCAATCAATCAACCTTTATTTAGTTCTCGGAAGACACACTGAGGGTTGAGACCCTCTTTTCCACTGGTGCCGAGATTATGAATAGAGAAAATCACAAATAACACGAAAGAGGAAATTAATGAATAAATGAATAAATAAACAACTGAATAAAACAAAAAAGGACAATTCAAAAAGAGAATCACACAGATCAGTCATCATTTAAAACAGGTGCAATAAAGCTTAACCAGAGTTGATATCTTTTGACTGAAAATGTCCCAGGGGAACAAGGGAATCATATTTCAACAAACCCTGTGAAATATTCCAAAACTTAAAAGCGGTCTTTCCGAGGTCCGTGGAGACACGCGGGACCTCGAGCATCAGACAGTCCCGGGAGCGTGTGTGGTAGGCTCCAATACTCCAGTGTCAAAGTGAGTTAAGGTAGAATGGTAATCTCCCAATGAGGGCTTTGTAAATAAACATAAACCAATGCTGATCTCTCCTGATACTAAGGGAGGGCCAACCAACCTTGTTATAGAGGGTGCAATGGTGGGTACTGTAACTATCGGCTGTTATAAATCTAAGAGCTGAGTGATAAATTGCATCTAATGGCTTAAGCAGATGCATTTCTATATCCCCCATAATCCCGAACAGAAAGGAAAAGCGCCTTTATTAGTCTCTTTCTAGTCGTCCATGGAAAACAGGATGTGTTTTTCGAGAGAAGAATCCAAGCTTCATCCGCAATTTCTTAATTCAAATATCAATGCGTGTTTTAAAAGTCAATTTCTCATCCAACCAAATTCCACAGTATTTATAATGGGGAACTCGTTCAATAATATCTAATGGGTCAAGTTTACCAGAACGTCCAGGTGATGATGGGGTCGTGTTACTCAGGCATCACGCTCCGATTACGCACTGTTAGCTAATTAAAATGAGAAGGCCCACTGCCTTTCTGGAACAGCTTAATGTCTGACCCACTTATTGAATAAACCCCTTAAAGACCCACAGAGGAGGTGCTGGTGAGAAATTCCCCTCAACAGTGCATACTGACTGTGTTGGATCACAGTCATTCACACCACAGCCACATGTGTGTAAAATTAGAATTTAAAATGTATCTTATGTTCAGTGGTGGAAGAAGTATTCAGATCTTTGACTTGAGTAAAAGTAGCAATACCACAGTGTAAAAATACTTTGTTACAAGTAAAAGTCCTGCATTCAAAATATTACTTACATTATGCAGAATGGCCCATTTCAGAATCATATATATGATGTTATTAGACTATAATTATTGATGCATTAATGTGTTCATCACTTTAATGTTGCAGCTGGTAAAGGTGGAGCTCATTTTAATTATTTTATATACTGCTGGGTAGCTTAACCCAGTGGTTCTCAAACTTTTTCACATCAAGGACCCCTAAACTGACACAAATTAGACCACGGACCCCCATTTGATAAGATTTTGTCCCAGGGTCCCCCATCTGATAAGATTTTTGCTTTCAGATGTTTTATTACAGAAAGTGTATGAAACCCATGACCAAAATAGTCATACATTCTGTCATTGTGTTACTTATGGATGGCATTCTAGTGAAAATAAATTATTCCCCTTTTTGCTGGGGACCCCCTGGAACCCCCTCAAGGACCCCTGGGGGTCCCCGGACCCCACTTTGAGAACCACTGGCTTAACCTATAAAAATATATCATAATTTATTAGTTGATTTGTATTAATAATAAAAATCTGCAAAGTAGCTAGTAACTAAAGCTGTCAAATAAATGTAGTGGAGTAAAAAGTACAATATTTCCCTCTGAAATGTAGTGGAGCAGAAGTATAAAGTAGCATGAAATGGAAATACTCAAGTAAAGTACAAGTACCTCTAAATTGTACTTAATTACAGTACTTGAGTAAACGCACTTGTTACATTCCACCACTGCTTATATTTTACTGCTTGAGGGAAGTCAAATTTCCCAAAATATCATCCTCAAACAGGATGGGTTAGGGTTTTGAGGAGGATGTGCTCATGCATCACTTGGTAAAGCCACAAAACACACTGAACACGACTGCATGGTGCACCGTGCGCTTTTGACCTTTGACCCCGGTCCGAACAGGCCAGCGGGGCGAGCACAGATCCTTGACCAAAGCCGATCTCTACTGACCCCTCCCTCCCCACTGTGTCTCTGCTCCCATTTTGGCACAGTCAAAGTTCACAACAAGTCACCAAACTCGTAAGCAAGTAAGTAAGTAAACTTTATTCATATAAAAACCAACGTTACAAGGTGCTACAAGAGAAAAAACAAGTACAAGAAAACAGATAGAAATTAAATACAGACAAAAAACCAAAGGGCACAAAAAGACAAATAGACAGAGCATTACAAAGTAAAGTGCTTTGGTTACAGATGTTTCTTTAAAAGCTTCTTAAATCCTTATAATATATTTAGGTGGAGGCAGTGCCAGAGGGTGGAGCAGTGAAGAAAATACCAAATGAGTGTAGGTGAGAAAAAAAACAACCTGTGTGCACCGGACAAAAAAAACAAAAACACTTCACCTGCACAAAGCCCCTCCATCCGCCAGGAAAATAGAGACAATAATGTCATTGTGTGTCATGGATGCTCACTCAATCTCGTATTTGTTGCCAATGAATCACATTTGAATTAAACTGGATAAAGTGAAAGAGAGAGAGAGAGACAGATAGAGAGATTAGAGAGTGGAAAGGATTCAATGAGGCTCATGCAATATGAATCAGCACTGCATCTATGTGTGTGTGTGTGTCTTCACAGACCCTGGGGGATCATGTACAGGAATGACATCCATATATATATAGAAAGGTGTTTGAGAGTCTAAGTCTATATATCTTAAATATTGAAATCTTTCCTCCTGGTCCAAACAAGTGAGGAAGCAGAGATCAGCAGCCGCAGCTCCGCCGGCATCAGCCTCCCCCCGCCGTTACGTTCATTTTTCTTTGTTTTATTAATTTTACTTCATTTTATTAGCTCGTTAACATTCATTAATTCCACTCATCTTTCATTAGCTGTTCAATATTTTAAAATGTCACTAAATTGACTTGCGGCTAAATAAATTATACATTCATCCACCGCACCGTGAGAAGGATAAAGGTGGAATCAGCTGAAGACTTGGGTTTACTGCAAACTGTGTCAAGTGAAGTCAAATTTATAATTTTGTATAATATTATAATAAAATGCTTCACGTGAACTGGTTCGTCACAAAGTGCTTCACAGATGGCAAAGGATATAAAAAACAGATGGTAACACTTTACAATAAGGGAACATTAATTAAGGGTTAGTTAATGCTTAATAAGCATTAACTAACCCTTAATTAACAGTTAACTAATGTGTCTGGTAATAATTTACTAATGGTGTTCATGTTAACTAAGGTATTAATTTATATATGATTTAATAGTTTATAAAGATGACTATTAAATATTAGACTATTAGTTAATGCTTATTAAGCATTAACTAACCCTTAATTGTGTACTGTGTGTACTCTATTTCTTAACTTTATTTGTATTATTATTCAGTGGATTTTATTTTCCATCTTATGTTATGGTCATTCTATGTCTATTTTCATGCATGTAATTTCTTTGTTGTAAAGCACTTTGAGCTGCATTTCTTGTATGAAAGGTTCTATACAAATAACGTTTATTATTATTATTATTATTATTATTAATTAATGTACCCTTATTGTAAAGTGTTACCAAACAGATTTAAACAAGGCGGTCAGTCAGTGAACTGGACCTTTTGAAATGTGTGTATTCATTTTAATCATTCACAGAATTTAAGGAAATATCACTAAATTACCTCAATTTTACTAAATGCTACTTATTCCTATTGAAGGCTGATGAAGACTGTGATGTACGGCCGGTTTGACTGCCGTTGACAAAATGCACTCATTGTAAGTCGCTTTGGACAAATGCGTCTGTTAAATGGCAAAATGTAATAATGTAGTGAAATACAAAAGAAGCATGGATCCAGATGCAGTAAAGGAGATGCAGAGCAGCTCACTGTGCTTAGCAGCTGCCTCCCAGTAAATCAGGTAGAGCAAAATAATGAAAAAGCCTCAGGGGGGAAAACAGTTATTCAACAAACTCACAATGATGGAAAATCCAATATGGCGCACGTTGACCGTCTTGGAGGCAAATTTGTCGAGCAACAACAGCTAAATGTTTTCACCAAATGTCTTTCCAACCTGCAGTGTGGAGAAGAGACTTAAATTAAAGCTGATGAATTAAATGAATGAATGAATTAAAGCTGCACCAGGGAACTTTACAGAACATAAGCCCTAAACCCAAATCTAAAGCCTGACATCTAATGGTAAAGAGTATGATACTGAAATGTCCATCTGCTATTGTCTGGTCTTTGGAGTCAGGTGATGTCACCACCTGTTGTACTCTATAGAAGGTGACATCACCTGGCACAAAAGATCAGCCAATGGCAGATGGCCGTTTCAAGAGCCAATATTCTCTGTGGGTCCAGCTCCAACAGGTATGTAGGAGCCAAATTATGTATAGGAACAAAATCTGTGAACTTATCCTTTAACTGTTAAAACCCCACGATTCCACCGGAGGGACGATCATTACAAACGCACCCAAAAATGTTGCGCACCCAAGCTTTGTTCAAACCCACAGAACTTTATTTTAAATTCTACTCCACATCCCGAGGTTTCCAAAGATACCAAACATGTCAGGCTGAATTATGGTAGCCGTGCAATGCATTCTGGTAGCGCCGCGGTGCGTTTCGGCGAGACGGGGCGTCACGTCGGCCGCTCCACATTTGCATAAAGTTGAGGTCTAGGCTACTTTATGCAAATCAGGGGCGTCCAGCGTGTCTCGCCTCCTCTGGAAACTCCTGAAACTCGCGTACAAACTTTTAAACTAACCGTTGTCGATCTAAAATGAAGACAGATTCAGCTGCACGGCTTATTTCTCGCCTCAAATGTTTTCAGAAACACATTTCGGTGAACTATTTTCGTAATATAAGAGACAGTTTGCGAACGAGCCGCCATGTTTTTTCCAGTTTGAAATGCGGGGGCAGACGGCCCAGCGAGGGACAGAGTTCGTCCAATCAGGTGCAGCAAGGAACCAATATGGAAGCACGGCTATCAAGCGTCCAATACTGGGAATGATGCCCCTGTGAAAACATACCATTACAGGGAAACGTGTATAAAATGATGCACAAACATCTAGATTTTTTTCCATTTGATGTCAGTGGTGGAAAGTAACTAAGTACATTTACTCAAGTACTGTACTTAAGTACAATTTTGAGGTACTTGTACTTTACTTGAGTATGTCCATTTTATGCTACTTTGTACCTATACTCCACTACATTTTAGAGGGAAATATTGTACTTTTTACTCCATTACATTTGTTTCACAGCTATAGTTACTAGTTACTTTTCAGATCAATATTTTATATTTAAAACATTTGATCATCTTTATAAAATAACTATAAAATAGCATTGTTATAGATTAGACTACCCAAAAGTATAGCTAAATTGTTAAGATTAGCTTCACGTTGACAACTTTAAAATGCTGCTTACATGTACATTATGTCAATAAATCAGTATTAATATTCCAATAACTTATGAAAAATATAACTCTCTAAATGGGGACAGTTTGCATAATGAGTATGTTTACTTTGATACTCTAAGTACATTTTGCTGCCAATACTTATGTACTTTTACTTAAGTAAGATTTTGAATGCAGGACTTTTAATGGAGGATCTTTACATTGTTGTATTGCTACTTTTACTGAAGTAAAAGATCTCAGTACTTCTTCCACCACTGTTTGATGTAACGGTGCAGCCATAAAAACATGCTGTCTGGTATTTGAATATTTCACTCAGTTTCAGCAGCTAGAGCTTCGAGAAAGTGTTGGAACAGCAGACACAGAATATGGAGGAGATGTTGCCGTACAGCATGGAAAAAATGTTTTCTCTAACTTTCTAACTGAGATGTAAGGACCTGTATTGACTTCAAAGCAGCCGAGAACCAAAGCAGACCAGTGAGCAGAGAAATCACAGCTTCAGTTGGTTAATAACAAATCATTTGAATATAAACAGGCAGGGACATGGCTGAATACAATCAATTCACACACACACACACACACACACAGTCTTTCAATCTCTCTCTCTCCCTTCTCTCTCGGGCAGAACTATACTCTTCCTCCTGCTCTCTCTCTCTCTCTTTCTCTCTCTCTCTCTCTCCTGCTATTCCCCATCATTTAACTGTAACATAGTTCTCTCCTCCTCACTGACCTTCCTTCTCCTCTCCACCTCCTTCTCCTCCTCCCTCCTCCCCACCTTCTTCTCTGCTGCTCCTCCCCCCCATCCCTCCTTCCCTCCTCCAGCCCCGTTTCTCCCCTACTCCTTCGCTCTTCTCCTCCTCCTCCTCCTCACCCGTCCCTCTTCCTCTTCGTCCTTCTTCTCCTCCTTGCCTCATCCCTGTTTTCTCCCCCTCACCCTAACGTTCTCCCTGCCTTCTTCTCACCTCCTCCCTCCCAGCCTTCCTTCCCTCATCGCGCCCCAGTCCTCCTCTACTCCTCCTTACCTTCTCCTCTTCACCCTCTTCTCCTCCCCATTCCTCCTCCCCATTCCTCATTGCCTCCTCCTCCTCCCTACCTTCGTCTCCTCGCCTCCTCCCCATCCTTCTTTCCCTCATCCCTAACTTCTCCTCCTCCTCACTCTTCCCTCCTCCTTGCCTCCTCCCCATCCCTCCTCCTCTTCCTCCTCCCTGCCTTCTTCTCCTCCTTGCCTCCCTATTCTCCTCCTCACCTCCCGTTCTCCCTACCTTCTCCTCAATTCCTCCCTCTCTGTTCCTCTTCCCGTAGTCCCTAACTTCTCCTCCTCCCTGCCTCTTCCCCATCCCTCCTTCTCCTGCTCCTCCCTTCCTCCCTAACTTCTTCTCCTCCTTGCCTCCTCTCTATTTTCTCCTCCTCACCCTACCGTTATCCCTACCTTGTCACTTCCTCCCCTCCTCCAGCCCCGTTCCTCTTCTACTCCTTCTCCTCTTTGCCCTCTCCTCCTCACCATCGCCACCTTTTTGCCTCCTCCCCATCCTTCCCTCGTCCCTAACATCTCCTCCTCACTCTTCCCTCCTCTTTGCCTCCTCCCCATCCCTCCTCCTCTTCTTCCTCCCTGCCTTCTTCTCCTCCTTGCCTCCTCCCTACCTTCTCCTCCTCACCTCCCGTTCTCCCTACCTTGTCCTCACTTCCTCTCCACTCCTCTTCCTCCCTGCCTTCTTCTCCTCCTTGCCTCCTCCTCTTCCTCCTCCCTGCCTTCTTCTCCTCCTTGCCTCCTCCTCTTCCTCCTCCCTGCCGTCTTCTCCTCCTTGCCTCCTCCTCTCCTCCTCCCTGCCTTCTTCTCCTCCTTGCCTCCTCCCTACCTTCTCCTCCTCACCTCCTGTTCTCCCTACCTTGTCCTCACTTCCTCCCTCTCCACTGCTCTTCCTCCTCCCTGCCTTCTTCTCCTCCTTGCCTCCTCCTCTTCCTCCTCCCTGCCTTCTTCTCCTCCTTGCCTCCTCCTCTTCCTCCTCCCTGCCTTCTTCTCCTCCTTGCCTCCTCCCTACCTTCTTCTCCTCACCTCCCGTTCTCCCTACCTTCTCCTCACTTCCTCCCTCTCCATTCCTCTTCCCGTAGTCCCTAACTTCTCCTCCTCACCCTTTCCTCCTCCCTGCCTCTTCCCCATCCCTCCTTCTCCTGCTCCTAACTTCTTCTCCTCCTTGCCTCCTCCCTATTATCTCCTCCTCACCCTACCGTTATCCCTACCTTGTCACTTCCTCCCCTCCTCCAGCCCCATTCCTCTTCTACTCCTTTTCCTCTTTGCCCTCTCCTCCTCTTCCCTACCTTCTTCTCCTTCTCGCCTCCTCCCCACCCTTCTTTCCCTCGTCCCTAACGTCTCCTCCTCGCTCTTCCCTCCTCTTTGACTCCTCCCCATCCTTCTTCCTCTTCCTCCTCCCTGCCTTCTTCTCCTCCTTGCCTCCTCCTCTTCCTCCTCCCTGCCTTCTTCTCCTCCCTGCCTCCTCCTCTTCCTCCTCCCTGCCTTCTTCTCCTCCTTGCCTCCTCTCCCCTACCTTCTTCTCCTTCTCGCCTCCTCCCCACCCTTCTTTCCCTCGTCCCTAACGTCTCCTCCTCGCTCTTCCCTCCTCTTTGACTCCTCCCCATCCTTCTTCCTCTTCCTCCTCCCTGCCTTCTTCTCCTCCTCCTTGCCTCCTCCCTACCT
Organism: Centroberyx affinis; assembly: GCF_046629955.1. Classification (NCBI taxonomy): domain Eukaryota; kingdom Metazoa; phylum Chordata; class Actinopteri; order Beryciformes; family Berycidae; genus Centroberyx; species Centroberyx affinis. The sequence continues at coordinate 95,354 of NW_027279277.1, read as the reverse complement.
TCTCCTCCTCCTCACCTCCCGTTCTCCCTACCTTCTCCTCACTTCTTCCCTCTCAGTTCCTCTTCCCGTATCGTCCCTAACTTCCCCTCCTCCACCCGTTCCTCCTCCCTGCCTCTTCCCCATCCCTCCTTCTCCTGCTCCTCCCTTCCTCCCTAACTTCTTCTCCTCCTTGCCTCCTCCTCTTCCTCCTCCCTGCCTTCTCCCCCTTGCCTCCTCCCTACCTTCTCCTCCTCCTCACCTCCCGTTCTCCCTACCTTCTCCTCACTTCTTCCCTCTCAGTTCCTCTTCCCGTATCGTCCCTAACTTCCCCTCCTCCACCCATTCCTCCTCCCTGCCTCTTCCCCATCCCTCCTTCTCCTGCTCCTCCCTTCCTCCCTAACTTCTTCTCCTCCTTGCCTCCTCCTCTTCCTCCTCCCTGCCTTCTCCTCCTCCTTGCCTCCTCCCTACCTTCTCCTCCTCCTCACCTCCCGTTCTCCCTACCTTCTCCTCACTTCTTCCCTCTCAGTTCCTCTTCCCGTATCGTCCCTAACTTCCCCTCCTCCTCCTGCTCCTCCCTTCCTCCCTAACTTCTTCTCCTCCTTGCCTCCTCCTCTTCCTCCTCCCTGCCTCCTTCTCCTCCTCCTTGCCTCCTCCCTACCTTCTCCTCCTCCTCACCTCCCGTCCTCCCTACCTTCTCCTCACTTCTTCCCTCGCAGTTCCTCTTCCCGTATCGTCCTATAACTTCCCCTCCTCACCCGTTCCTCCTCCCTGCCTCTTCCCCATCCCTCCTTCTCCTGCTCCTCCCTTCCTCCCTAACTTCTTCTCCTCCTTGCCTCCTCCTCTTCCTCCTCCCTGCCTTCTCCTCCTCCTTGCCTCCTCCCTACCTCCTCCTCACCTCCCGTTCTCCCTACCTTCTCCTCACTTCTTCCCTCTCAGTTCCTCTTCCCGTATCGTCCTATAACTTCCCCTCCTCACCCGTTCCTCCTCCCTGCCTCTTCCCCATCCCTCCTTCTCCTGCTCCTCCCTTCCTCCATAACTACTTCTCCTCCTTGCCTCCTCCTCTTCCTCCTCCCTGCCTTCTTCTCCTCCTCCTTGCCTCCTCCCTACCTTCTCCTCCTCCTCACCTCCCGTTCTCCCTACCTTCTCCTCACTTCTTCCCTCTCAGTTCCTCTTCCCGTATCGTCCTATAACTTCCCCTCCTCACCCGTTCCTCCTCCCTGCCTCTTCTCCATCTCTCCTTCTCCTGCTCCTCCCTTCCTCCCTAACGTCTTCTCCTCCTTGCCTCCTCCTCTTCCTCCTCCCTGCCTTCTTCTCCTCCTCCTTGCCTCCTCCCTACCTTCTCCTCCTCCTCGCCTCCCGTTCTCCCTACCTTCTCCTCACTTCTTCCCTCTCCGTTCCTCTTCCCGTATCGTCCTATAACTTCCCCTCCTCACCCGTTCCTCCTCCCTGCCTCTTCCCCATCCCTCCTTCTCCTGCTCCTCCCTTCCTCCCTAACTTCTTCTCCTCCTTGCCTCCTCCTCTTCCTCCTCCCTGCCTTCTTCTCCTCCTCCTTGCCTCCTCCCTACCTTCTCCTCCTCCTCACCTCCCGTTCTCCCTACCTTCTCCTCACTTCTTCCCTCTCAGTTCCTCTTCCCGTATCGTCCTATAACTTCCTCTCCTCACCCGTTCCTCCCCCCTGCCTCTTCCCCATCCCTCCTTCTCCTGCTCCTCCCTTCCTCCCTAACTTCTTCTCCTCCTTGCCTCCTCCTGTTCCTCCTCTCTGCCTTCTCCTCCTCCTTGCCTCCTCCCTACCTTCTCCTCCTCACCTCCCGTTCTCCCTACCTTCTCCTCACTTCTTCCCTCTCAGTTCCTCTTCCCGTATCGTCCTATAACTTCCCCTCCTCACCCGTTCCTCCTCCCTGCCTCTTCCCCATCCCTCCTTCTCCTGCTCCTCCCTAACTTCTTCTCCTCCTTGCCTCCTCCTCTTCCTCCTCCCTGCCTTCTTCTCCTCCTCCTTGCCTCCTCCCTACCTTCTCCTCCTCCTCACCTCCCGTTCTCCCTACCTTCTCCTCACTTCTTCCCTCTCCGTTCCTCTTCCCGTATCGTCCTATAACTTCCCCTCCTCACCCGTTCCTCCTCCCTGCCTCTTCCCCATCCCTCCTCCTCCTGCTCCTCCCTTCCTCCCTAACTTCTTCTCCTCCTTGCCTCCTCCTCTTCCTCCTCCCTGCCTTCTTCTTCTCCTTGCCTCCTCCCTACCTTCTCCTCCTCCTCACCTCCCGTTCTCCCTACCTTCTCCTCACTTCTTCCCTCTCCGTTCCTCTTCCCGTATCGTCCCTAACTTCCCCTCCTCCACCCGTTCCTCCTCCCTGCCTCTTCCCCATCCCTCCTTCTCCTGCTCCTCCCTTCCTCCCTAACTTCTTCTCCTCCTTGCCTCCTCCTCTTCCTCCTCCCTGCCTTCTTCTCCTCCTCCTTGCCTCCTCCCTACCTTCTCCTCCTCCTCACCTCCCGTTCTCCCTACCTTCTCCTCACTTCTTCCCTCGCAGTTCCTCTTCCCGTATCGTCCTATAACTTCCCCTCCTCACCCGTTCCTCCTCCCTGCCTCTTCCCCATCCCTCCTTCTCCTGCTCCTCCCTTCCTCCCCAACTTCTTCTCCTCCTCTTCCTCCTCCCTGCCTTCTTCTCCTCCTCCTTGCCTCCTCCCTACCTTCTCCTCCTCCTCACCTCCCGTTCTCCCTACCTTCTCCTCACTTCTTCCCTCTCCGTTCCTCTTCCCGTATCGTCCTATAACTTCCCCTCCTCCACCCGTTCCTCCTCCCTGCCTCTTCCCCATCCCTCCTTCTCCTGTTCCTCCCTTCCTCCCTAACTTCTTCTCCTCCCTCCCTCCCTCCCTCCCTCCTCTCCTCCTGCTTGACTCAGCATCAGGGAATTGGACCTGGATTCGTTCATGCGTCCTCTCCTTGTTTTCTACGCTCCAGTCTGCAGCCTGCAGTAAATCGCCCGTGAGTCTGTTTGTCTGATACATTCCACTTGGGACGGCAGTTACTGGAACACAGATGGATTCCCCCGAGCGGCAGATGCCTTACAGATGTTTGTGAAGTCGAGCTGAGTCATGTCGGTTTCATTCATAAAGCCTTTTAAACAAACAGGTTTGTCACAAAGCGCTTCACAGAGAACAACGGGCGTGAAAACAGATGAAAACGCGGACGACGAGTGGATAAAACGGAAGACAATAAGAGCGAGAGGCAGGAACGAGTACATGACAAACTCCAGAAACAGAAACAAAATATAAGAAATAGACACTCTTAATAAATAAAAAAAGGCGCCTTATGTTACCAGAGAGAGGTTCTTCGGTTTGGTTCTTACAGTTATGATGCCGTTTCCTTTCCTCTCGATGAACACCCACACACTCATTTTCCCTTACTTGTTATTTATGCGTTTAGGTTTAGTCCCATTCTCTTCCTAGTTGAGTTTTTAATGTCATTTGTGTCACGGCCATTTTAGTTTGCTCTGTTTCTCTTCTGATGTGAAGCAGAAAGGGAAAGATAGCCGCACACTCAATCCAGTTCCATCATTTATCCACATTTTGATAAAAACTTCAACTTCTCAAATAGAAACATTGTACATTGTTTATCAGAACTGAAATCATTTATCCTCCAATTCTTTACATACTCTAGCTATTTGGTGATGTATCCTATTATCTTCTATTATAACTAATGTACTAATGTTATGATTTCATATTATTTTTTATTTGGATCATGTATTTTATTTATTATTATGTATTTATTATTCTTTAATCGTGTCTTACTTAGTTATTATGCTTTGTTATTCTTGTTTCATTATTTGTATATAAATCTGTCAAAAATGAAAAAAAAAAAAAAAGTTCCAACATTATGACCAAAGAGGTCTTTTTTCAAGATCAATTGCACAAACAGTTGAATACTCAGTTAAATAGTCGGATACATATGTAACAGCTGGTGGCAATCAACAATCAGTGACGTCATCAAAACAGCAACACATATATAAGGAAGTAAGTCTGCTAACGATTTTAGATCAACATCAAAGTCCATCAGGACTCTGAAATATGCAGAACGACACCACAATTGTAGGACTGATCTCGAAAGACGATGAAGACGCCTACAGGCTGGAGGTTGAGAAGTCAGTCAACTGGTGCAGGGAAAATGACCTGGTCCTGAACGAAAAAAAAAGACTATTGAAATGATCATCGACTTCAGAACAAACCAATTAATTAAAGCACCTATCCTCATCAACAGCCAACCAATTACAATAACCGACTCTTTTAAGTTCCTTGGCACACACATCAGCAATAACCTGAAATGGGAACTCAACGCCAACCATCATATGTAAAAAGCCCAACAGAGACTCTACTTCCTGAGACAACTCAAAAAACACAGAGTCAAGCAGGGCCTGCTGGTCCAATTTTACACAGCCATAATCCAAAGCATCCTGTCATTATCAATTACTGTCTGGTATGGAAATACATCTAAGCACACAATAAAGAAAATGGACAGAATTATCACCAGAGCTTCAAAGATCACAGGCTGCAAACTCCCCACACTGGACTCCATATACACACACAACGCACCATCTCACGAGATCACAGATGTCCCTCTCCACCCAGCTCTCCATCTGTTTCAGCGTCTCCCGTCTGGCAGAAGGTACAGGTCAGCAGGAGGCAGGACAGAACGCCTTAACCGGAGCTTCTTCCCCAAAGCCATACAAATGATAAATACACAAAAGTCGGTCTAATTGTATGATATGTGGAGTTGTGTATTATATGTTTTTTCTTGTTGCTCTTAGGTCCTTATGGTTGCACTGGTGTTGTATGCGGTGTATTGATACAGCTATTTCATCTGTACTGTGATTAATTCCACCAGCCTAGCCATGTGGTAATAAAAGAAACTTGACTTGACTTGACTTCAATCAACAAATCCATACATAGGAAAATAGACAATGTCAAATATACCCATAACGAGAAACTACCTATAATTCGCGAAAACGATAAATGTCCCGTTATTTAAATCTAGGTCAAAATGACCTTTGTTACCCAGCCTAAAGAGGACCATTCTCTTCTCATGTGAGACGTTTTTGTGGAAAAAGTCAGTTGTTAGACACTTAACCCACAGTACACCACTGCACTATCAAGTTGATTCATGGTATTTGAGAAAACAATTAGATTTTTGGGGGGATTTCCTTGATTTATTGAGTAGCATCTAATTAAGATCAAGAGAAAAACAGATAGGAGGCTGGAGCACTTCTTATCTTCTGATGGTAAAAATAGTGCAGCTGGTTGCCCTGTGGAGAAAAGGCTCCTCTAGTCATGAGGAAAAATAGATCCAAGTCTCTCCAGAATAGGTTAAAAAGGCTTTATTATATTTGGCTATTCATTATGAAAAGTTTCAAAACTGTGCCTGAAGCGTTTCAACCCCATGGCCTTCGTCAGAGTCAGCCTGGTCTCGTGAAATTTCATTAAACTACACAAAGTCTTCAATTACAAACACTGTGCTCTGTGCATAAAGAGAGAGAGAAATGTGTTCATCAGGTGTGGATCAGGTGGAGGAGACATGACTGGAAACAGGAAGTAGTTTGACACTGATAGATTCAATTTCCAACTCATGACAAGAACATTTCTACTGTGAGTGAAGTGTTTCTTATTTAACCATGACCAAAGCCCTAACCCTAACCTTTTTGGCTGGACCGCAACAGCGGGGTCAGCCCTATAAACGTGAATGTCTGTCACTCACTGACTGACTGACTGACTGACTGACTGACTGACTGACTGAGTGATGAAGTTACACCATTGGTCGGCCGTGGCACGTGGCACATCATAGGATCACAGAGCCAGAAATTTAAGTTTCGTTTTCTCCGCCATCTTGTTTCTCCTCTGAGATCAGGAGCCCGTTTCTCCCACACAGTAAGCAGGCTGACCAATATCATGCAGGTAAGCTGAAGCTAAAGTAGAATCTATACAATTACATCATATCGCCGTTTATTTCAATGCATATGCGCAAGCTCAGTCCACCTGAAGCCCTCTGTTCTGTTGGTGGAGAGAGAGACACAAACAAGCATGGAGGTTTCATCACGCCGAGGGCTTACTGCCGACGCTTCCCGGAGTTTCCCGGGGCCACGGTTCCGGCCAGTGCCGATAGCCGGGTGCCGATTTGTCCCCAGTGATCCGGCCGAGATTTTGGCGGGTGTCCCGACACCGATGCGTCACCGGGTGTCCGGCGAACAGCGTTTTCGGCACCGATGGGTACCAGAGAGACCGGGGCTTGGATCGGGAGGATCAATGCGGGCCATTGGTCGGCCGTGGCACGTGGCACACCCATACATGATCCAGCCATATACTAGGTTTTGACCTAGTCTTGTTACTTTCCTTGTTACTTGTTAGTTAACCTACATGAACGTGTCCAGTTCGTGCTCCTGTCAGATAAATCCTTTCATGATGCAGGAACGTCACCTTCACCTTCACATTATTTGTGTCTACAACATGTAATCTGTGTTTCTGAGTTCGTGCTAATTTCATGAAATTGTGAGAAACTGTGTTGGAGACGTTCCTCGAGGAACCAACCTGATCTTTTGGTTTCCCCAACAGTAGCTTAGCAGTAGCTTAAACAATAAGTTTGGTGATTTTGTTCCTATACATAATGAGTCTCTTCATCCCTGTAGTACTTGGACCCACAGACAATATTGGCTTCACAGTCAGCTGTCAGTTGAAACAGCGAAATATCTCCAGAAAAGCCGTCTGTGTCTCCACAGGAGAGTCGAGAGGAAACAGACTCAGTTCCTCCGTTAATCAGGAAATCACAGAACTATTTTTCTCTGCCCAGCACAGGCCGCTGTGGGGTGAAAGGCGGTTCCTGGTGCAGTGATCTAGTTCTGGACGGTCGGGTCAGATTGTAAACAGTAGAGTTCGGTAGAAGACAATCCTGTGTGTGTGTGTGTGTGTGCTGCTTTCCGGGCCGTGGATAGAAATATATTTTTCGGTCTCCATATAGTTTTCACAGACTGTTTTTTTTTTTGGAGATATTTTGACAAACAGTTCGGACAGACAGCTGAGTCTGGAGCCAATATTGTCTGTGGGTCCAAGTACTGCAGGGATGACGAGACTCGTTATATATAGAGCCAAAATCAATAAACTTATCCTTTCAGAACCCCAAAAGGTTCTTTGAAGCCCTTTTTATTTTTGAGCATGCTGTTTCAGAGTGACAGGTAACTTCCTAAAAATACCAAAAGTCAAAACCGCCGGCGAGTGAAGGTCCAGGCTGAGCGGGAGCAATGCAACCCTGCTGACATTTCCCTGCAGCGCCAGATGGGCGGAGCGGGCCTGGCTGTGTGTGTGTGTGTGTGTGTGTGTGTGTGTGTGTGTGTGTGTGTGTGTGAACTGACTGACCTTGTTCATGTGTGTGTCGTCTCACACTGCGTGCCAAGCTACACCTGCCTTGTCCTGTTTTTGTTTTTTTTTTTAATTATGAAGCTAATTATTTCCCAATTACCCTCACATGTATACACACACACAAGCATGGACGCAGACTCCCACAGCCGTCCGAAGGGCGCTGTCTAATATAGAATTTGATTGACAGGTGATATTTGGGAGGCAGAGCCGGGGGAGAGCGGAGTTCCAGTCAATATCCATGACGACAGGCAGTAAAGGACAGAAACGCTGCACACACACCAATTACAGCAACACACACACACGGACACTGTGCACTGTACACATATTCATGCATATGCACATACATGTATGAGCCGCCACACAGCAAGGTTATTATCGTTAACGGAAACGAAATAACGAAAACTAGGTGTGAAAAATCAATTTCGTTAACTGAAATAAAAATAAAAAATACAAAAAAACGATAACTGAAACTACAACTAAAATAAACTAAAATTATAGAGAAAATGTCTTTGTCAATTTATTTCATATATAAGCCTAGTATTTACAATTTTTGAATCTCGCCCCTGACCAATACCCCATATTACAAAAAAAGACTAAAACTAACACTGAAACTAATAAAAACTAATAAAACTAAGCATTTTCAAAAAATAAAAACTAAACTAAACAGCAACAGGTGATATGTGCACCTGGACCTGGTCAACTCTTCCACAGGCAAGCCAGTCCATCCTTGAACTCCTTGAACATTGCAAATGCAAAAAAGCCTCTTTAAAGTGCACAGCTCTGTGTCAGTGTGGAGGAGATTGTGAAGGAGACAGTGAAGAATAGGCTCAACAACAACAACAAAACAATCAAACAAACGTGTTTCTGAAATAAAGTGTTTGAAGTAAATCTTTGTGTTTGACAGTCCTTTTAAGCTAAGTTGCTAACTTCTTCTCCTTACAGTCACTGTATTTTCAGGGTTAATGAACAAATGGATTAAACTTTTAAAACTCTACACAACATGCATGCAACAGACATGATATTATAAAGTCTAGCCTAGGTTCTCAGATACTGTGATTTCCTTCTCACAACGTCACTGAATTCACCATTAACTATTCACCTGAACAGTTTATGATGTTGTATATGGTATCACTGTAATCCTTGACCATGAAAACATAGGGATAGACGTCACCTTTTCTGTGTTATCATGTGTGGTTCAGGAGATATGATGCAGAATACATAATTCGGTTATGGCGGAAAGTAAAATGGCCGCCATGGCCGCCACGAGGCGTTTTTGCGATGGCTCCATTTCTGAAAATGTTCAGGGCCCCACACTGTACAAGTGTACCAAGTTTCATTCTTCTGAATATTTCACCTCAAATTTGGCACATATCACCTGGACAATTATACAGCTGAATCCCCAGAAAGCCTGGCCCATCCCTGTCTTAGGTTTCTTCTGATAAGAAGTTTCTGTGCATAACAAAATCCAGTTCCTTCCAGACTCTCAGGACCGTCTCTGGGCAGAACCTTTGTTTATCTCAAACTGGTGGAGAATGGAAAATTACTGAGACAACATTCAGCTGAGGAATGAGATTATGCTTAATACATAATGAATAGAATGGAATATAATGGTATAATTTCTACTACAATAATAATAATAATAATAATAATAATAATAATAATAATAATAAAATCAACATATTCATGTTGTGTATGAATATGAATATTCATCAAATTCAAATCAAATCAAATATTCATGCGGTGGCATCAGACTCTACAATTCATCTGCCTTTGCCAGGCCTGGTGACATTAAACTGTCTGTGGACTAACTTTTATTATTTTTTAACTTGTCAAGTATTTATATCTTTATTTATTCATTAATCACTTGCTTTTTAGCCATCATAGCCTCTTGTGTTCTTATCTGTTGTGTTTTAATGTATTTTGTCATCTGTGCGTCTTGGCTGCTATGACGACTCAATTTCCCTTCTGGGATCAATAAAGTTTTCTATCTATCAAAATGTCTCATTAGAATCAGTTCAGGTCCAGGTCTTCCTACACACAACCAGTGTAGTGTTGATTGATTCCACAGTAAATCTGTAATCAATAACACTGCATCATATCCATTAGATCAGAGGTGGCTGATGTTCAGTCTGGCCAATATTGGCAAAACGATAGATCTGTCTAGGCCTAATTTATACTGTATCTCACTGCAGATAGACCTGTACACACACACACACACACACACACACACACACACACACACACACACACACGTATAAGTTACAACTGACCACAGATACCTATACCCTGAAAAAAGATGTCACAAATTTGCCACACTTAGTCCTGAACAGTCACACACACACACACTTGCATGCATGCAATCAATGCGTGCACGCACACACACACACACACACACACACACTCTCTCTCTCCATTATCCATACTGCAGCGGTAGAACAGTATTTTGTCCTCCCTCCGGCTCTCTCTCTCTCTCTCTCTCCTCCCTAATTCATTATCTCCCTCACTTCCCCGCCATTTCCCATCAGTCGACGCCTTTATTACACATCACTTCATTTCAGACATACGCCCAAAAAAAAAAATGACAGTTTTGTCGACTCTGAGCCTCGGTTACGGTCGACTCATTTCTAATTCAATCGTTTCAGGAAGTGTATTTTCTTCAAAAATGTATGAACTTGAAATCTTTGCTGGGAAAAAAAGCTTCTTATATCCAACCAGAAGGAGAGCGCAGACCTCCGCCGAGGTCCGTGCCGTTATTGTTTGCTCGTGAGTCGGATCCGCTCCAAAATTTAATGGGTTCTTCCTTGGCCCATGCTGCACCCTTCCACCAAGTTTCATGAAAATCGGGCCAGTAGTTTTTCCGTAATCCTGCTGACAGACAAACAAACGGCACCGAAAACAGGTAATAAATGACTGAAACTGATTGCTTTAAACCATGTGATTGGCTGTTTGGATACATTTTGACCCGACTCCCATCCCCCGCATGAACACACACATACAGTGTGTGTTTAACAACCTGTTCTATTTCAACACATTCCTGCGACACATTCCTTATTTGTTTAACAGTAATAATAACAAACAGAGCATGTGATTGGGTCCAGTAGGGTTTATCGTCTCGAGGGGAAATTCAGTTTGCAAGGAAGGCAGAAAAACAACATCACACGCAACAGCAGACGCTCACAACACACAGTTCACAACATTATGAGTCCGGTGAGTCAAGCAGAAGAGAGAAGAAGATGAGAAACAAGAACAGGGAAGAGAGAGAGAGAGAGAGAGAGAGAGAAGAAGAAGTGAGGCTGTTTGGCAGCATGTGGCCAGCTGAGTCTGACCGCCCAAAATGGGATGAAACGAGCTCAAGGTCTTAAAATGCTAAAACAACCTCTGTGCATTAAAGGAATAGTTCGCCCCAAAAATGAAAATTCTGTCATCCTCTCCTCCCCCTCATGCCAGTTGAAACACAGGTGAAGTTTGTCCATATAACACACAGGGAGGCTGCAGCACAACTCCATAGCAGCCTTCTCCAAAACAACTGAAGTCAGTGGGGACCAGTTCTTCAGAGTTCCAAAAAGACCTACAGTATATTTACACCATCATTTAGTGCAAATCTGAACTACAGCTGATTGATTTGCAACAAATAATGGTGTATAGGTCTTTCTATTCACAGTGTGATTGTTTGGCTGTTTTTGTTTTGGAGCTCTAAAGAACAAGTCCCCATTGACTTCAGTTGTTTTGGAGAAGGCTGCTACCAAGTTGTGCTGGCAGCCTCCCTGTGTGTTATATGGACTAACACATTTCACCTGTGTTTCATTTGGCATGAGGGGGAGTAGATGATGACAGAATTTTCATTTTGGGGTGAACTATTCCTTTAAGTGAGAGAAATACGTTTCCCGGCAGGAGGCGCTGTGAGTGTTCTTCACCCTCAGGTTTCTGAAGCCAAAAGTTTTGGGTTCATGTTGACATTTTTTTGGAGCCGGAGCAGCCAGAGCGAGGCCGGGCCGGTCGACACAGAGCCGCAGCTCCGCCTGCTATTGGCCCGTGATCAACGACCTGTCAATCACTAGGAAAACAACCCTGTTTTTATAACCCAGTGGTTCTCAACGTGGGATCCGGGGACCACCAGGGGTCCTTGAGGGCATTCCAGGGAGTCTCCAGCAAATTGATGAATTGTTAAACTTCATTATTTTGTCATTTTAGAATGACTATTTTGATCATAGTTTTACCGTTATCTCTCCACCAGTACAGATAGTCATGGAGTCATATCTGACAATAAAAATATTCTCAGATTTGGGTCCGAGAGACAAAATCTCATCAAATGGGGGTCTGTGGCCCAAATATGGACTAAATTAGGGTCCTTGATATGTAAAAGGTTGAGAATCACTGCTATAACCGTTATATACCGTTAATGACAAAACGTTGTGAGACTGTTGTGTCAGTCCCAGGCTTGAGCCATTCAGCTAAATAGAAACCTTAAAGGAATAATTCAGTCATTATCTCCTGCCCCCCATGCCAGTAGAAACTCTAGTTTAGCTTGTTAGTCCATGTAACAGTCCCGGAGCTTTCCAGCACGACTTGGTAATGTGGAAGTAAATCAGCTCGATTTTTATGAAATGATCAATCAAATTTTGCTTTTTTGGACTTGGATTATGCTTCACGAGCTGTATGGAGTCATTTTATGGTTATTTTTTTGTTATTTTTGGACCCTAAAGACCGATCGTCCAACGCTTCAGTTGTTTTGGAGAAGGCTGCTACAGACTGTTATATGAAATAATGAAAAATGGGAATAATGTAATGTTTATTACCAAATGTCCTGCTGTATATGTTCAGTTAGAAGCTGCTGCCACTAATATATTTATTTGTAATCTTTAATAAAAACTTGAATAGAAAAAAAAAAAAAATGAGTGGAGGGAAGTGCTGGGATTTGAAATGGTGGGTGACAAAGACTGGCTAGAGAGAGAGAGAGAGAGAGAGAGAGAGAGAGAGAGAGAGAGAGAGAGGAACAGCAAAAAAATGCAAAAAAAAAAAAAAAAAAGGCAAGAGGAGCGGATTGAGGATTCAGGAGCAGCTGCAACTCTGCCAGGGACTAATTCTGCTTAAGCTCCCTCACCTACTGCTGAGGAAACAAACTGCCTAACGGGCTTAGAGAGAGAGAGAGAGAGAGAGAGAAACAGGGCGAAAGAGGAGAGAGAGGGAAGGAGGAGAGGCAAGGAGGAAGATAAAAGAGAGGAACGAGAAAGGTTCAGGCTCAGAGGGATATAAAGGGCAGGGAGGGAGAGACAGAAAGGGCAGCCGGGTGGTGTGAGGTGAGCGGAGAAAGGGAAAGTGTGTGTGTGTGAGGAAGAAGAGGATGGATGGACGGAGGGAGGGAGGAAGATGGAGAGGGAGAGAGAGAGAGACAGAGAGAGAGGGAGAGAGAGAGAGAGGGAGAGACAGAAAGGGCAGCCGGGTGGTGTGAGGTGAGCGGAGAAAGGGAAAGTGTGTGTGTGTGTGTGTGAGGAAGAAGAGGATGGATGGACGGAGGGAGGGAGGGAGGAAGATGGAGAGAGAGAGAGAGGGAGGGAGAGACAGCCGGAGGGAGAGAGGGGCGTTGTGAGTGATGCTCTGTCTCCACTGCTGCGTTTTCAATTTTCATCAAAAGCGTAAAAGTATTAGTCAGAGCTCTCAGCTTTCTCTCTCTCTCTTTCTTTTCTTTTTTTCTCCCTCTCTTTTAGTTTAGTTTAGTTTATTTGACAATTGATTAAAATACATTGTACCTTATATATGCATTCTAAAATCATCAAGGAATACACAAAAAGTCACAGACTCATTTCCACTGTGGTCCTTGCTCTTAGACATACAGCACACATATAGTTTAGTGGTAAAAAAAAAAAAGTGAGTGAATTTTAAACATCCTACATGTGGCATTTTTAAACATCAGTATATCATCTTCAAATTAATAGCGATACCTTAGTAGAATGACAGTAAACCAGTGAGTCCATGTTGGAGACGACTGGTCTCCTCTATCTCACACCAGTAGTATTGTTAGTTTATTAGCATATATTAAAAACAAACAAACAAATATATATACAGTATATATAATAATAAAACAACAATGCACTAGGAGAATTACCAAAGAAAGAAAAGGAAAGAAATGTGCCTATGCAGCTGAGGTAAAAAGCCCAAGATGAGCTTCTGTCAAAACCTCACTGAGGTTTTACTAATTAAGTTACAATCATTGAAAGTTCATTTTATGTTGCAATATAATGAAATATAATGAAAATACAATTCAAGTCAAAGTTTATTTGTATAGCACATTTAAAACAACCACAGTTGACCAAAGTGCTGAACAGGCTTACAATACCAAAATAAATGAATATAAAAGTAAATAACACATAAGAATAAAAGAAAACAATAAACATGATAATAATAAAAGAATTGCGGCACAACAGAAGATGAGGTCAAGGTGTCAAGCTCAACTCGAATTAAAAGCCAACGAGAAGAGGTGGGTCTTAAGCAGTGACTTAGAGGTTTCTACAGTCTGAGCAGTTCTTATATGAATAGATAAACTATTCCAGAGATTAGGGGCAGCCACTGCAAAGGCTCGGCCGCCTCTGTTTTTGTGCCTAGATCTCAGAACATCCAAGAGCATCTGGTTGGTCCACCTCAGTGCTCTAACTCAGTGGTTCCCAACCCAGTCCTCAAGGACCCCCTGTCCTGCAAGTTTTTATTCCATCTTTACTCTTGCACACCTGATCCCAATGGGGCCTACACACTTTCATGCTGCTCTGTTCAGGTAGATCTGTCTCTAGCAATCAGCATTAAGACCTTAACTGGATCAGGTGCGCAAGAGTAGAGCTGGAACCAATACTTGCAGGAAAAGGGGTCCCTGAGGACTGGGTTGGGAAACACTGCTCTAACTGGAGTATGATGATGCAAGAGTTCTGCTAGATAAGGTGGCGCCAGCCCATTTAAAACCTTAAAAACAAGCAATAAAATCTTAAAATCAATCCTGAAACTGGACAGGAAGCCAGTGGAGGGAGGCCAATACTGGTGTTATGTGATCACGCTTTCTTTTTCCAGTTAGAAGACGACGAGACTGCATTTTGTACTAACCGCAGACGACGAAGAGACGACTGATCTACACCCACATATAAAGAATTACAGTAGTCTAACCTAGAAGTAATAAAAGCATGAATAACTCTCTCAAAGTCCTTGGGAGAGAGATAGGCCTTTACCTTGGCTAAAAGTCTTAGCTGAAAAAAGCTATTTTTGACAACTGAACTAATCTGTTTATCCAATTTGAAGGAGCTGTCAAAAATCACACCAAGATTCTTAACAAAAGATCGGTTGTATGAAGCTAAAGGGCCAAGAGTACCATCAGAGTCATCCAATAGGTCAGGTCGTCCAAACATAATGATCTCAGTCTTATTTTCATTGAGATTGAGAAAGTTTAAATCCATCCAAGTTTTGATATCTTTTAAGCAGTTCAGCAAAGGCTGAATAGAATCTTTACTTTTTGTTTTTATAGGCAGATAGATTTGTATATCATCAGCAAAACAATGAAAAGGAATATTATGTTTCTTGAAAATGGACCCCAAGGGCAGCATATACAGTGAAAAAAGGATGGGGCCCGAAATGGAGCCTTGAGGGACCCCACAAGTAAGTGGGGCCGCAGTCGAAGAATATTCGCCTAGGTGAACCGAGAAACTCCTATCTGTCAGGAGTTACTGAAATAATAGCATTTCATAAATTGGCACAACAGATATTAATAAATCAAATAAATCTCCAGGATATTAGGTAAGTGATCAAATTAGCAGCATTAGCAGCTGTCTGAAATCAAAACCTTTTATTTTTTCTTTTAAATGCAATTAAGGAGGAAGATTAATCTGCTGAATAAGAAAGTTTAGTCCAAACTGTGACCCTCCATAGCAAACTGATGAAACTGAAAATTGACCTGTGGCACAGTGGGAGGTGAAGGTTAAAGGCTGTTCTAGTTCTAGTGTTTGTCCACATGAAGACTACATTTCCCATCAGCCCCGTGGCGACGTTGATGTAAGTTGTACCTTTTGTGGGGAGCTCAGAGAAACGCTGGTACATTTATTCTGGTCTTGTCCGCACACAAAACTTAGTTATTGCTGATCATATCTATCCTCACTTTACATTACTTTGGAAAAATGTGTCATTTGGATTCACTGAATATGACAGGAATCTCTGCTCGCAGTTTTATTTAATTAAATCGCTTATTATTTTGACCACATTTTATATTCACAGATCCAAATTCTTAAGCAAAAAGCCAAATTTTCCAGAGCTGACTGCATATATCAAACAATACATTTCTTCAATATCCGAATGTACAAACAAAAAAGCTGTTAAAGCTGTTGGATAACCACTTTAAGCTTTACAAGATATTTATTTAACTATTTCTTTTCTTTATTTTTGTCTTTATT
This sequence comes from Centroberyx affinis, assembly GCF_046629955.1. NCBI lineage: Eukaryota > Metazoa > Chordata > Actinopteri > Beryciformes > Berycidae > Centroberyx > Centroberyx affinis. The sequence goes on along the minus strand of NW_027279277.1, from coordinate 79,563 downwards.
ATTAACATTTAGTCCCCCTGGCGTGTTTGTAATTGTGTGATTGTGATCAAGTTATATACACAAAGTGTTGAGAACTTGTTGATATTGTTGTTGCATGTATACTTGTTGTAATAAAATAGTAAATAAAAAAAAAAATAAAAAAACAGAACCTCTTCCTGTTTTGTGCCGTAAAGCGATCCAGCAGATTTCCCTCCAGGGTGGTATTCCAGAAAGCGGGTTTAGTGAAACTAGTGGAAACGCCGGGTTTTCAGTTCCAGAAAGAGAGGTAACTTAAACTCTGGGTCAGTTACCATGGTAACTGACTCTGCAGAACCCAACCTGCTCGCTGGCAGGTTTTCTTCAACAAACCCTGAGTTTCTCTCTGAACCTCTGCATGTCCTTTTTGCAAGTGGAAGTTCTTTTTTTTTTTTATAACACTGTGACTCTGTGCACAGACAGCTGTCAGTTTGTTAGAGCAGTTCCTGCACTGAAATGTTTATTGCACATAATGTGTAATCTCAGTTTAAATTGACAAAATCGGTAAGAAGCTTTAGACACGTAGGATCAAGGAATAATTATCTCTATCACTCATGATGTGATTGGTCACACTGATGGAACATCATTCCTATAATATTGGAGATTATATGTTAATATTGCGGAGTGAGCAGGATCGTGGTGCAGCTGCAGAATGTAGTTTGAAAGTGACTTTTTTTTAAATATGGTGCATAATCTTAACATGTTTTAACAGCATTTCAGTGACAATGTTTAAATGTATTTATTTGTTGAAGCAGCTGAAATAAAGTCACTGAATGCTGTTGAGCCAAGATACAAATAGAAAAATTTTAAATCTACTGTATTTTAACCTCGACGCCTTTTCAAGTGCAAATCACCAAACATTATTACTGGATCAGATTGTGAACTTACAATCATGTCTCTGTCTTTGATTTATATATTTTTTAAAATCTTTAACTATGTTTTTCATCTTCAGTTGCTGACCCCTGTGTTTTGTCCCCGTCAGATTAAAGCTGAACAAATATATTTAAAATGTAATGTAGGCTATAGCCTAATAGCTACACAGTCAGATTCCACCACTTTATCATCCATTAAGGAAATGTAAATCTGGTAAAAAATGAATGAATGAAAAATGAATAAAACTTTATTGTGTTAACTTATTGACACTTTTCCCCATTCTGACTCAGGCTCTTTTTTTAAAGATAATTGTGCACCGTCCGCATACACATGCATTAATATCTCTACGTCCACTGGATTAAAATGGAGGCTCTGCCTTTTATTTACCTGTTGCCATGGTGAATCGTAGTATCGGAGCTCCATTGATGATGGCTTTTTATTGCCGTCACGCACGCGCTGAACTCAGGGTGAACATACTCAGAGTTGATTGAACTCAGATCAGCTGTTCTGGAACCGAAAACTCTGAGTTTCCTATCTCGGGTTTAATCAACTCAGAGTTCAGGGTTAGACTCAGCGTTGGTTGAACCTGCTTTCTGGAATGGACCCCAGATCCACCAGGTGGAGAAACAATGGAGGATGCAGAGTAGAAGCTGAGAGAGGCTGACAGGCTGACCACTGATGGACTGGTTTGTTTACGGTAATTATACTGATGTCTCAAAATTGACATGGTAATGATTTATCGATGGTAAATGCTACATGCAGCACCTTTTGAAATGTCACAACAAATAAAATGCAAATCAGGCTTCCATCAGCTGGGTATAGACGCAAATAAATAGATTTTCGGACCGTTTGCATCAGAAAAACATCCATGAGAAAAAGGGAAAGGCTCTTTGTGTTTGATGAGCTCTGGACAGGCTGTTATTAGTCTTCGGTGTCAGCTGATGCTTTCATCCGAAGACAAAAACAAATACGCTGATGACAATATTCTGATAACAGTGACTCATCGCCGTACAGCCACAGTTGAATCATGGGAGCGACAGTGTGTGATGTTTCTTGTGGTTGTGGTTGATGTCGCTCCATCATTACTTAACTGACAAATGCATTTAGATCATTAAAATTGTATGGACAACAAACTTTTGTGTTGTCCATGTTGAGGAAATGTCGTCACAACCACAGACTGTAAACCAGAGCGTTTCTTCCTCCATCGTCTTCTGAGGGGTTTTGAAGCTGCAGATTGTGTTTACAGTCGACGCCATGTTGACATTTTTTGGACCCGGAGCAGCAAAAGAGAGGCAGAGGGGCGGAGCCAAGGTGGAGGGGGGCGGGTGCTAGGAAAACAACCATGTTTTATATCAGTTATCCTACTATAAAATGAGGAAAACTCTGTCTGTCTGCATCCATTTTGCTCCTCAATGGGTTGGCCAATCAATCTGAAACTGCACATGGGCATTGAGCATTGGCATAGGCAGGGACTGATGAAGCTGATTTTTCCATTTTCCCAAATTTACGCTGTTTACGCTGGGACTAGTATCCCTTTAATGACGCAGTTATGTTGAAAATGTCCATAAAGACACACATTAGAAGAAGTGAAATTAGCTACTGAGGCCAAAACCTCTTGTGCGGAAGTTGGGTTGTGGTCCGTTGACTTCATGGAGTCGGGCTGGTTTGGAGTCTTTTTGGAGCCGGACTCTAGCGGACGTTAGAGGAACTGCCGCTGCTTCAACGTTCAGCTGTGGATTTGGCCGCTTGGTGATAACTGTCCGTTTCCATTGATGCAAGGGGGCCATTTTGAAAATCGCCATGCGGGACACATATTAGAAGAAGTGAAATTAGCTACTGGGACCAAAACCTCTTGTCGAAAAAAGGTAGTGACTTTATATTTTGAGTGAGAAGTTGAGCTGGGGTCCCATTGACTTGAATGGAGTTGGGATTTAGAGTCTTTTTGGAGCCGGACCCTAGTGGACGTTAGAAGAACTGCAGCTTTCAGCCACTTCTCGGTTAGATTACTGTAATTCATTGTATTCAGGGTTGAGCCGAAAAACTATCTCACGCCTTCAGCGGGGACAAAACGCAGCCGAAGATCATATCAGCCCTGTTTTAGCCTCTCTTCACTGGTTACCAGTCAGTTTTAGAATTGATTTTAAGATTTTACTGATCACCTTTAAAGCTCTTCATGGTTTAGCCCCCAGAGCGCAGCCTCAGATCCTCGGGCGGGGCTCTGTTGGCTGTTCCTGAGTCCCGGCTCCAGACTAAAGGGGACCGGGGTTTTGCGGTCCAGGACCCTCGGCTCTGGAACTCTCTGCCAGAGGATCTGAGGCTCGCAGAATCAGTGACATCTTTTAAATCACTTCTCAAAACATATCTTTTTAAAAAAGCCTTTTATTAATTCTAGCACACCGTTTTATTGCCAACATGTCTTATCTGTTTTATTATCTTATCTGTCTTATTTCTTTTATTATTATTATTGTTATTGTCTCTATTGTTGGGGGTTTTTACTCTATTCCATTTTATTTCTGTAATATTTTAATTGCCTGTTTTTATTTGCCTCAGTCCTGAAATATTTTAATCCTGGTGCAACCATGTAAAGCACTTTGTAACTTTGTTTTGAAAAGTGCTGTATAAATAAAGTTTATTATTATTATTATTATTATTATTATTATTATTACTTCCTTACTGGCTTCAAAATTCACCTGTGGTTTTGGCCGCCTGTTGCCTGGGTCCAGACCTTTGAATCCGCCCACTCCAACCCAGTTGACTGATTCTGGTCTGGCATCGTCACATGAAACAGCGGTTTCTCCCGGTTGAAAAATGATCGGTCCAATGAGTGCCGGGGGGGGACTAACGATTAGCCAATCAGAGCCAGGGGCGGGACTAACGCCGTCGTCAAGCTGTTGTCAAGCTGTGCGCCGGAACCAAGGAGGAGTAATAACAACAATGGAGACCGCTATAGACAAGATAGACTCGATTAAAAGTACCAATTACTTTGAAATCCGAAATACTTTGTTTCTACTTCGCTCTGTGTCGTCAAAGATGCTCTATACTTTCTGAACCGTCTCTGGTGTTGTCATGGCTACGCATCAGCGTCGACTTCAAATGACTTTAGATTCAGGCGGATACGTCGGTCTCTAGTGATCGGTTAGGGAAAATCGAATCCCCCTCCCCCACGGAAATGGGTTAGAGTGGAGGCAATGTCAGACTGAAGATGGAAATGGAGTGGAACGAGTTGACAGTTCTGTCTGATATCAGCTTTTGCTCTTGGATGGAAACCCAGCTGCCGTCACTGCCTTACCCAGCATTTTCTTTCAATTTCTCTGAATTCTTTGCTCATTTCTCTCTCTGTCGTTCATCTCTCCCCTCTTCTCTCTATCCCCCCCCCCCTCCCCCCTCCTCAACTGACTCATGCAGCCCGCAGGGTCGGACGGCCAGCTGCCATTGAAGCACCTTGCTGCTGGGCGGCCTGCGGACGCTCAGGTCGACGCCGTGGCCTCGTCTCCTCTGGGTGAAACACCAGGGAGAGGGAGACAGGAGGAGAAACACTCTTCCACTATGCTGTCATTTTTAGCAGCAAGGTTATTCTAATTTAATTTATCTCCCTTGGTTGTCATTTTATTGACTTTTTGTACAATTATCCTCCCTGGTGAGTTCTGATTTGTATCTTGGTTTGACATATTGATTTTTCATTTCTTCTCTTTTTCCTGTGGGGTGGGATGTTTTTTTTTTTAAAAAGCCCCGAGGGGTTTCACTGTCTCACCCACGCAGTTTGAATTCTTTTTTTTTATTCCTCTGTTTTCATCCAGAGAAGCTCACAGAGAAGCCAACACACACTGCTGCACTGCTCCTCCTCCTACTGCAAGTAGGAGCTGTTTGGAAAATCTTGTCATAACGCTGGATAAACACAGGATAGATGGCAAGATGGGGAGAAATGCGTATACAAGAACAGCTATTTCACAGAATCATTAGTTTTATCGCATACAGAAGATAATCAACCTGAGTCAGATTGAGAAATATTTTTGGGTGATATCACCTGACTCTGGAGCCAAAGATCTGACAGAAATGCAGTTTTTAGATAAAACCTACGGTAACACTTTACAGTAAGGGTCACTAAGTTAAGGGTTAGTTAATGCTTAATAAGCATTAACTCAACTCAACTCAACTTTATTGTCCCACGAAGGGAAATTGGGTTTGCAGCCATGGTAAACCAAGCAGTCCACAACATCAATCAAAAAAAAAAAAAAAAAAAACGAACTACCTAACCCTTAATTAACAGTTAACTAATGTGTCTGGTAATCATTTACTAATGGTGTTCATGTTAACTAAGGTTAATTTATTTAATAGTCATCTTTATAAACTATTAAATAATGTATAAATTAATACCTTAGTTAACATGAACACCATTAGTAAATTACACATTAGTTAACTGTTAATTAAGGGTTAGTTCATGCTTATTAAGCATTAACTATCCCTTATTAAGCATTAATTAACCCTTAATTTAGTGACCCTTATTGTACAGTTACCAAACCCACAGTGCTAACATGAATGTACAGATCTTTACAGAAATAACTGACAATGGTGCAGTTGTCATGAAATCACCAACACAGATATATTATATAAATAAAATCAAAACAAGCAATACTCCCAGGCATATAACTGTCCACCAATGACTTAAGTGGAAACTGCAGTTTAACCAAGCTAAAAAAGTAACGACCACTAGAGGGAGATAAACAGGCAAAAATACCGGAACAAACAAATTTGTCCGATTTTTGTCTCTCATCAGCGGGAGGCCTGCTGTTAGTTCATTTGTAGAGCTGCAACACAGCTGTTTAATTGAGACCAGTTTTATTTCTGTCTTGGTTTGAGACACTGGGAGATTTCAGTAACAAACTGTAGACCAGTGATTCTCAACTTTTTTCATATCAAGGACCCTAATTTTGCACACATTAGAGCCACGGACCCCCATTTGATGCGATTTTGTCTCTCAGACCCAAATCTGAGAATATTTTTATTGTCAGATATGATTTTGTCCAGAATCCCATGACTGTCTGTATTGTAGGTAGAGAGATAACAGAAAAACTATGATCAAAACAGTCATTCTTCTACATTCTCTAACTGTGTTAACTTCTTGTAAATGAAATAATGATGAAGTTTAATAATTCATCAGTTTGCTGGGGACCCCCTGGAACGCCCTCAAGGACCCCAGGTGGTCCCAGGACCCCTCTTTGAGAACCACTGCTGTAGACGGCATAGTCATTCGTTTCTTGATTCGTGATTTTGTGACATTAGATGCATTACTCAGGCCACAAAATAAGTAGAAAATAAGACTTCTGGTTTGGGCATTTAGGCTTCAAAATAAAAGCGCAAAAGTTTAAACGTGTAGAAATAGATTTAAACTATAGTAATTAATTTGTATTTAATAATCTAAATTTCAGTGGGTTGTTAAAGTACAGTACGAGGCGGGGAGGGGGCGGGACGGAGCGGGACGGAACAGGAGGGGGCAGGACGGAGCGGGACGGAGCGAGTCGATCCCTCTGCGCTCTGATCCCTCTTCACTCAGCCTCTCAGCCTTCCTCAGTGGGTGTGGTTCAAAGAGAAGACTCTCTGCTCTCTGCTCAGTGTTTTCCTCCTTCCTTCTTCTTGACAGTCAGTCAAGACCTTGGGTGCATTCCATTTGGTAACGATTTCTCCTCGTCTCCTCGCCTCGCGTCTCTTCCTCGACTCCTCGGTCAAAGGTCACGGAAGAAACGAGGAGAAGATGCGAGGAGGCGAGTGAACCTGGCTTGTCAATTGGATCGTCCTCACGTGCCATATTGAACTGACGTGTGAAGTGTTGCGTTGAGGCTCCTCCCGCGCAGGATGACAGCTGTCTAACTTATTCTACGGCTCATGTTTTATCCACATAAAAACGTTTAACAAAGTTCAGATTAATGTTTAATTAATCTAAATTATGCCAGCCTCTAGTGAGCCTTGTCTACCTCATGAAGGTAGAACACTTAAAAAAAATTGGATTAGACAACGATCATGTGGGCTGTTTGACATCTCACTGGCAATGCACCAAAGTGCTTTCTTTTTATTCCTAAATAAATAAATAAATTCCCAAATAACCATAGATCTAGCTGTAAGAGCAAAATGTGCGATTTAAAACGATGAAATGCTGTTAATGAGGTTTAGTAAGAATTTATTCTCCCGAAGAGAAATTCCATGGCAACACACACAAACACAATTCATAAGCATGATGAATACTGAATGAGAGACACATCAAACCAACTGGTGATCCAGAGAAGACACAGAAGTGATTCCAGCAAAAGACAAACATGCCAGCCATTATGATGAAAATATGTCCTGTCATGGCCACGGTCATTACGCACTGTGACCAAGGTTATGAATATGGTGAGAATGGAAACAGAGGCAGAGAAATTAGCATTTTATTTATTTTTTTATATTAAAAAAATTACATAAAATTGTCTCTAATATAGTTGAAAATCGCTCCGTCTGCTGCTCAGCCTGTGCCGCCCTCAGCCGCCTCTTCCCCGAGAAACCCCAGCAGCGCTCCCTCTCCTCTTCGCCTCTTGGCTGCCGGGGGACCCGAGGTCAGAGGTCAGAGGTCACACATGGGAGCGGGCAGCAGCATCTGATGGCCCCGGCTGCTCGTCAGGGGGCCTGGGATCAGGGCTGGATGGGGACTGGGATCAGGGCTGGATGGGGAGCGCACAGCGGCTGACTCCGGCTGCCGGTCCTCCACACATGAGTCTATTAAAGGGGGAGCTTTAACAGATGGCCTCCCACCGGTGGTCTCATGCATGAGGGAGAACCAGGACCAGCTGCAGCCGTTTGCTCCTCATCCTCAGTCCCAGAGCCCGGTGCTGCTGACTTGAGGTCCTATAAGAAAGACACGCGCATGGTAAAAGAGTCGCATGTGTGCATTTATAGGCTATTTCTATATGTCCTAATGAACGGATTTCATTCAGGCTTATTAGATCATGGAATGTCATTCACATTAATGATAAATCCTATAAAATAACTCCATATAAAATTCATGTTACTTGCCCCCCACTCACCCTCTCTATGCGCTGGAGTCTCCTCTGTCCCTATAATCACATTCAAGCCTTAAGATCATTTCCTGATGCCTATTTGGGAAAAGTTTGACATCCTACAACTACAACAGATCTGTCAGTATATGAACTTTTAGCGTATAACCCTTCATTAACAAATGTTCGTCTAACATTTAAAACCTCTGCTATTTCTGTTTGAAGAATATATAACAAGTTGGGGCTACTTACACCTGTGGATTTTTTCTCTGCCAATGTCCGCACGTTTTCTGATGGTATGGAGGCGGGCTTATATCCACACGTGCCAATGGTTAACTGACTTCACTCATTATTTCCGCATCGAGGATACACCTGAGTATCCTCCGACCACGCCTTATTGGAGGACGGAGGCGAGGACACTTGAAGGATCCCTCATGCGTTTTTTGACCAACTGGAATGTCCTTCATGATGGCGGCTCATTTTTGGATGCCGAGTCAGCGAGGAGACGAGGCCGCGAGGACGGAGGAGAGGACGCATTTTGGCCAAATGGAATGCACCCATCCTCTGGCGTTCAAGATGGCGGCGCGCAGCAGTGCAGCGGCTTCTCCGGCTCCTGGTTATGGTGTAAAGTTTCGTGTTAGGGACGTTTCTTTTAACGGGAGTAAGAGTGCAGATAACATGACCAGGCTAAAAAGGTACAGTCCAACCGAACTTCACTACCACCGAAGCTCAGAGCGGTGCTAGGCAGATACGGAAAGAAAGATTTCAAAATGGATTTCAAAATGCATTTGAAATATGTAAAAATTGGCCACTTCTTATATTTTAATAAATATATTTAAAATGTATTATCAATTCATTTCAAATGTATTTCTAATATAATATAATATATTTCTTCTCTGGTCTGGAATACATTTTAGAGACAGAAATACATTTTTGCATGGCTTCAAATGCATTTTCAAAATGTATTCCGAAGATCCCATACATTCCAAATATTTGAAATGCATTGTGGCCAAGAAATATATATTTCAAATATATTTCCTTTCCGTATGCTCCAGAGGACACGATGCCCTGTGGCAGCGGACTGGTGTAATGGACTACAACGGCTCAGAGGCAAGAGGATGCGGTGTGGCACAGAAGCAGAAGAGGGGCAAGTGGGCTGGTCTGTTAGCCAAACTAAAAGCTAACGCGAACAGGCCAGCTGTTCCATCGCTCTGGCCAACGTTCACTCACTGGTTAACAAAATGGATCTGATCCGACTGAGACCGAGCGTTCATCGGGATATGAGGAACTGTTGTGTTTTTCTCCTGACGGAAACCTGGCTAAATAGCAACATGCCCGGACTCGGCTTTTCAACTCGACGGGCTGCTACACTTCCGAGCGGACCGGAATCATCTGTCGGGGGGAAAACCCGAGGAGGTGGTCGCTGAAAGGTTGGTGCACAAACTGTTCCCTAGGTAGCAGCCATCGCTCTGAGGCAGTAGAACACTTAAAGGAATAGTTCCCCCAAAAATGAAAATTCTGTCATCATCTCCTCCCCCTCATGCCAGTTGAAACACAGGTGAGGTTTGTCCATATAACACACAGGGAGGTTTCCAGCACATCTTCATAGCAGCCTTCTCCAAAACAACTGAAGTCAGTGGGGACCAGTTCTTCAGAGTTCCAAAAAGACCTACAGTATATTGATTGATTTGCAACAAATAATGGTGACATTTTACCAAAGTTTCACCAGCATGTCACCACTGCCACCCGAGGAGCGAACATGCTTGATTGCGTGTACACAAACAGACGGGGGACATACAGAGCCATCCCCCGCCCCCACCTCGGCCTCTCCGACCACATCTCCATCATCACCATGCTTGAATGTACTGACTGGCAGATAGATCTTCAGAGAGGCAGCAACATGCGCTGGAGATGTGGACCTGGAGGAGTGTGCGTCATCTGTCATCGGCTACATCAGCAAGTGTGTGGATGATGTTACCACCACCAGAACAATCACCATCCGCCCCCAACCAGAAACCCTGGCTGAATGCAGAGGTCCGCTCTCTGCTGAAAACCCATGACTCTGCGTTCAGGTCTGGTGACGCATCTGCGCTCAGAGCAGCAAGGAGAAATCTCACTGTGGGTATAAAGACTGCCAAAGCTACCTATGCTCTCAAAATCCAGGGTCACTTCTCCACCAACGACCCCCCCGGAGTATGTGGAGGGGGCATCAAGAGCATTACTGACACCAGAAGAGATGTAGAATGCCCCAGGGACCCGTCTCTTCCTGATGCCCTTAACACCTTTTATGCTTGTTTTGAGGATTCCAACACCTCTCCTGGCTCCAGGCTCACCGCCCCCCCCCCCCTCATTGGCTACATCAGCAAGTGTGTGGATGATGTTACCACCACCAGAACAATCACCATCCACCCCAACCAGAATCCCTGGCTGAATGCAGAGACGTAGAATGCCCCAGGGACCCGTCTCTTCCTGATGCCCTTAACACCTTCTGTCCTTGTTTTGAGGATTCCAACACCTCTCCTGGCTCCAGGCTCACCCCCCCCCCCCCCCCCCCCCATCAGCTACATCAGCAAGTGTGTGGATGATGTTACCACCACCAGAACAATCACCATCCACCCCAACCAGAAACCCTGGCTGAATGCAGAGGTCCGCTCTCTGCTGAAAACCCGTGACTCTGCGTTCAGGTCTGGTGACGCATCTGTGCTCAGAGCAGCAAGGAGAAATCTCACTGTGGGTATAAAGACGGCCAAAGCTACCTATGCTCTCAAAATCCAGGGTCACTTCTCCACCAACGACCCCCCCGGAGTATGTGGAGGGGGCATCAAGAGCATCACGGACACCAGAAGAGACGTAGAATGCCCCAGGGACCCGTCTCTTCCTGATGCCCTTAACACCTTTTATGCTTGTTTTGAGGATTCCAACACCTCTCCTGGCTCCAGGCTCGCATGACTGCAGTAGATGTGAGGAGGTCCCTGCAGAAAGTCAACCCCCACAAGGCTGCAGGCCCCGGACAACATCCCAGGCCGGGTCCTTAGGGACTGCACACACCAGCTCTCAGAGGTGCTGAAAGACATCTTTAACACCTCACTTTCCCAGGCATTTGTCCCAACATGCCTTAAGACTGCTACCATTATCCCCGTCCCAAAGAGCTCAACAGTGTCATGCCTGAATGACTATCGCCCGGTAGCACTCACCCCAATAATTATGAAGCGCTTCAAACGGCTGGTCATGGCACACATGAGGAAGACCATCGATGTCACAGTAGACCCCCACCAGTACGCATACAGACAGAACCGCTCCACTGCAGAGGCCATCTCATCTGTGGTTCACCTGGCCCTCACTCACTTGGAGAGCAAGGACTCCTATGTTAGACTGCTCTTCTTGGACTTTAGTTCCGCTTTTAACACTATCATCCCACAAACTCTGATAGACAAACTGACTACTACTTGGACTGAGCTCATCTTTATGCGACTGGGTACTGGGCTTTTTAACAAATTCACAACATCTCATCCTCCCCCATCATCCTCAATACCGGTTCCCCCCAGGGATGCGTCCTGAGCCCCCTACTGTACACACTGCTGACCTATGACTGCTCAGCCAAGCATCTGAGCAATCATATCGTGAAGTTCGCAAGACGACACAGCAGTGGTGGGTAGGGATGGGAGGATATAAGATTTTATCTTTTATCGCGATAAAAACACTCAAGATAATTTTATCTTGGTGAATTTCCATTATCGGGATTATCGTGAATATCCTCACATGAGCGTGAATATCCTCACGAGTGACTTGAAAAAGGGTTAGGGTTAGGGTAGCTCACTAACGTACAGTCCTATTGATTTCCTGATTTATTTTCAATTGCCATTTGCCACTAGGGGGAGCCGGCATCTTTCCAGTCAATCGTCACCATGGCTGAAGGCTCGGCTTGCCCGTTGTATCCCCCACAAAAAAAAGTTAAATCGGATGTGTGGAAAAACTATGGATTCAAAACTAAGGAACGATAGAGAGATGAGGTGCCCACCTGCAGAACCTGCCGGAGGAAGGTGTCTGTCCAGCTCTGTTCGCTAAAGTTTTTCACTAAAAAGGATGTTCACAAAAAAAAGATATGTGTCCTATGATGCAATAAAAATATTTGTTTTTTTAACAAAATATAAGGTAAAGTGATTCCAGTATGTTTTAGTGCTATTTTAAGAGTTTTAAGCATATTTTGATGATTATCGGGATAATATCGCGAATCGCAATTTGGCCAAGATAATCGTGACATGAAATTGTCATATCGTCCCAGGCCTAGCGGCGGGACTCATCACTCACAGCGATGAGTCCGAGTACAGGCAGGAAGTGGGAAAACTGGAGGGCTGGTGCAAAGTAAACAACCTCTCCATCAATGTAAAGAAAACAAAGGAGATGATTGTGGACTTTAGGAAGACCGGCACCACTCCCCCCTCCCCTCCACATCAAGGTGAACAGTTACAGAGGAATATCAGATTAACGATTTCAAAATTGCCGGTTTGTGTTGTAAACATCACAGGCGCCTGCTCAGATAGCATGCAGTAATCAGTAACCAGGATACTAGTATTTATCATGTATACGGGGATATGAATAACCAGATTTCTCAGTGTTCCATGTATACGCCATATCCTGAACATGATCAAAACCAGGATAAGCCTCATAACTGGGATACTGAAGTCCATGTAAACACAGTCAGCAGGTGCAGGAAAAAAGGCCTCCTGCATCATGAGGGACTCTGCCCACCCTCTCCCTTCAGGCAGGAGGTTTACGCAGCATCAAGGCCAGAACCACCAGGCTGAGGAACAGCTTCTTCCCGGACGCTGTGAGACCGATAAATTCTGCATCACACTGAATAACTGCTGCATCACACTGAATAATTGCTGCTATTATTACTATTACTCCATATCAGGGCATTGCTGCAATTTGAGACCGAGAAATTCTGCACTTTAAGACTGAAAATCCTGCAAATCACAATGAACAATTGCTGCTTCTCACTGAATTTGCTGCTATTATTACTATTGTTTCATATCAGGGCATGTTGCAATTTGGGCCCAGTCTTATTCCTATCCTCACGCTTTTCTCACTTTGTATTTATACTTGTATTTATATATTTATTTACTTATTTTTATAATGGTGTTTTTATTGTGTGCTTTCATGTGATTTTATTATTGCTATTACCTGAACCGGGACCTGAGTACCTCATTTCGTTCCCTTTCATGTACAACATGTTCTGGAATGACAATAAAAACATCCTTATCCTTCCTCTCCTCTCTCACCCTCGCCCATTCTTCACTGAAGGCTGATAATGCTCCATTCACACACACACACACACACATGCGGTCACTTCTCTATCTGTGTGTTCACACTGAGCAACATGATCAACAAGTCAACAAGTCCATTCATCTCCTGCAGATTAGAGCGATCAGGGAAACTCAGCTGATGTTTTGGATGCTCAACAAGCTGGTCGGCTCAAAAGCTGAACACAGCTGAACTTTCTCTGTCATCAGCCGATCAGATTTGCATGCTTCCTTGTTTCCCTATAATGTGATTTCATCAGTGGTGGAAGAAGTACTCAGATCTTTTACTTAAGTAAAAATAGAACAGTATAAAAATACTCTGTTACAAGTAAAAGTCCTGCATTCAAAATGTTACTTAAGTAAAAGTACAAAAGTATTAGCATCAAAATGTACTTAAAGCAACAAAAGTAAAAGTACTCATTATGCAGAATGGCCCATTTCAGAATAATACAGTATATATTATATTATTGAATTCTAATTATTGATGCATTCATGTGTAAGCATCACTTTAATGTTGCAGCTGGAAAAGGTGGGGCTGATTTCCACTACTTTATATACTGCTGGGTAGCTTACAGTAATCTATAATAATACATCATGATTTATTAGTTGATTATGTATTAATAATCTGAATCAGCAAAGTAACTAGTAACTTAAGTTATCAAATAAATGTAGTGGAGTAAAAAGTACCATATTTCCCTCTGTATGTAGTGGAGTAGAAGTATAAAGTAGCATAAAATGTTAATACTCAAGTAAAGTACAAGTACCTCAAAATTGTACCTAAGTACAGTATTCAAGTAAATGTACTTAGTTACTTTCCACCTCTGGATTTCATTCTATGAGTATTTCTGCCTGGCAAGTACAAAATAGACAAGAAGTTGATATCAGCCTTTCAAAGCTTTCCAGTTCTGTACAACTTTTATTTGAAAGATGACAGGAATAAACTTAAAAAAACAATGCTTGGAGAATGGTTGCATCATTACCACTGTTGGGGTCAATGGTAGGGTGGAAAGTAGTTTCATTGATTTTGTTTGGGGGGGGGGGGTGTAATTTTCAATTAATACTCTGTAATTAGCGCTTGCCAACTAGCTATGTTAACTTGTTATAATGATATAATGTTGTATTATGTTAAATATCACCGCCAGAATCCTCAGAATAGAGCGACACATCAATCACGTTAGTTGCAGTGTGAACGCCTTGTACGGGTTGTCACTGTATAACATCATATAAAGCAGTGGTTCTCAACGTGAGGTCCGGGGACTACCAGGGGTCCTTGAGTTTGCTGGGTTCCAGGGGGTCCCCGGCAAACTGATGAACTGTTAAACTTCATCGTTATTTCATTTACAAGAAGTTAACGCAATTAGAGAATGTAGAAGAATGACTGTTTTGATCATAGTTTCTCTGTTATCTCTCTACCTACAATACAGATAGTCATGGAATTCTGGACAAACTCATATCTGACAATAAAAATATTCTCAGATTTTAGTCCGACAGACAAAATCTCATGCTCTAATGTGGACTAAATTAGGGGTCCTTGATATGAAAAAGGTTGAGAATCACTGATCTAAAGCAGACATGTTTACATTCCGTTCAACATGGCTGACGACACGGAATTTAACCCAGTTTAGCCCAGTTTTTGGTCTTTATTGTGGTGAAATGTGGTCCTGGACCAACCGGGACCGACCCACCCGCCCACCTGAAATCGCCCAATGAGTAACGTCTTTCTCACACGCATGCTGCTGCCTTTACATCACACTGTGTGGTGGAAAGACAAACCAAGGAAGGAGTTTGACCCCAGTCGCTTTACATACTCCCCAGGTCATCAGTCGGGTGTGAGAGGAGTGTCAGGCTGCGATCATTTTGATTGGTCCGAACCATCGAGGAAAAGTTGACTTTGCTGCATGTTTTTCTATCCGGTTTGTTTAGGATCACACCGCCCAATTATAAGCAAACTAGTGAAAGAATCTGTAATGAAACCGGTGGGAAAAGATTGACAGCATCCACAGCCATTTTGTGTGTGTGTATGTGTGTGTGTGTGTGTGTGCACTACAGTAAGTGAAGAATTTTGTTTCGATGTGAGACTTTCCCCAATTTGAAACAATTGACACCTACTCGTACAAAATGATTGACAGCATAAAATTTAAGCCAATTATGATGCTTTTTTAAAGGATTTACAGCATGGGAAATATACACTGCAGCAGTTTAGAATAGCATTCTTCATTAAAAATCCCCTTCTGCCTCTCATTGTAGCTCTTATTTTTATTTTTATTTTCCAAGCACTCACACCTGCACTCCTTGTAATTGGTTGCTTTGGATGTCGGTGATCTTATTCTATTATTGCCAGTCGCTCTGGGTGAAAACGTCAACTAAACGCCTAAAATACAAATGTAAAATGTAAAGTTTTCGATTCCAAAATTAGAAAAAGGTGAAACCTCCACTTACAAAATCACTGATAGAACAAATTCTGCTACTTTAAGCCCCTCCCCCTCTGCTGATTGACTGTATTGATCCTGAAGTCACACAGACACAGGAGAGCAGCTGTGATGTGGGATGGCCTCAGATTTTTTTTTTTTTGATTATCTATATCTATTGATTATGAAACAACCTTGAACCTTGACCTTGTGTGGCAGCTCACTGGAATCAAGAGTTTCCTATTGATTGGTGATGTCACTGAAGCACCTCCCCCTTTAGCGACTTGCTGATTTTTTATCATCTATATTATTTATCCCAAAGGCACATTGAGATAAGTGGTGGCTCGTCAAGAGTTTCCTATTGATTGGTGATGTCATTAATACCCCCCCCCCTTCTAATTTTTGATATTTTCTATATATCTATTGATCCCAAAGTTGCATTATTGATAACTAGGATAAACCTAGTATGCAGGACTTTACTGATAAATTTATCCTCATGCTGAAAATAATTAATAGCGAAGAATTATGTGATGGCCGCAGGATGCATTGTAAGTAATCAATAAGCTGTATTATGAAGTAAGTAAAGTAAATGGTCTGTAACTTTTTTATTTGATGGACGCTTGCTGCGATCAGGATCCTGACATCACCACCATTCCGCATTTTTCCAACACCTCCTTAAGTCTCAAATTATATTTTCCGATGTGTGTTTTTTGCCGATAATCAAGGCAAAAACAAACTGGCAGATTTTTGAAGGGACCTTGGTGCAGCAGGAGCCTTCAGCCTCAGCTGCTCCTGTGTTTCTGAATGCAGAAATCTGTTCACTTTGTTTCACTCACTATCACTCAGGAACCTGCTGATATTTACTAGTCATATTATGCTTCAGGAAAGCAGAAATATTAATAAGTTTCAAGTCATTGCAAGTTTTCCTGCCAGTGACCATATGATATCTCAATCAGTAGGAAGGGACGCTCTTCTCTGTTGCAGCCTCACTTTGTGTGGCTGTATTTTTACATTAAGATCTTACCTACTGCAGCTTTAAAGCCCAAACGCACTGTTTTGAAGTACACCTACTGTTTTAAATGGCCGAACGCACCAAAAGCGTTATGAGGTGTCAGACTGCTTGACGCCCCTACTCTGACCTTGTTTCGATTTCAGAGCGTCAAATGAGGACCCAGCGACCAAGACTGTGTTTTTCTGCAGCCGCAGTGCCTGTTTGGAGAGTACTCCGGTACAGTAGGTGGCGTAGTCCGCCAGTAAAACCAAAGAAGAAGAAGTGGTATGTAGCGGGGAACTGACATCAGAGCTTGATCAAACTAGACGGCCACCAAAAAAAAAAAAAACTAACGTTAGCCAGCTGACTTGAGGAGCAGCCAAAGTGTGGACGAGGAGAAGCTCATCAATGAAGTCCAGAAACGACCTGTGATATATGACTGCAAACTACTGACTGTTAACTGATACTATTAATAGTACTACTATTACTATTTACTGAGTCGGTACCACATTTTAAAAAACTTTTAAAAACCCACTTGTATAGGCTGGCATTTTTATAAGTTTGTTGCTTTGCAATTCTTATTGGTTTTATTTGTCTTTTAATTTTGTCTTGTTGTTTATCTTGCTTTTATTGTTGAGTGTTTGTCTCTGTTTATAAATTGTATTTTACTTGCTGTTTTCATTTCGTGCACTTTATGCATTTTTATTATCAACTGTGAAGCACTTTGTGACTGCTGTTTTGAAAAGTGCTATATAAATAAAAGTAACTAACTAACTAACTATGGCAACAGGTGACAGCTGACGTTAGCTCCGTTAGCTTAGCTTAAAACTTTATGAACAATACAATTGTAATTCTGCAATGCTAAACGAAAACTACCACTGCCAACAGCTATACTGCTATAGATCTGAACCATTGTGTTGTCACATGTCAGATACTAAAAATAAGAAAAATAAAAGCTTAGAGCCTTGGTAGTTATGTTAGCATAACAGACCCACCCGGTATCATCTATCATGAACGTTTACTGACATCTACTGGTCATAAAACTGAACTTGCTACATAGACCTAACAACAGCAATTAATCAACATAGTATAGAGTTATGATTAGCTGTGCTTTATGTGACTTTCACCCACCTGGAAGAAAAAATAAATGAGATGGCCTGCCTTATGTAACGTAACGTTATAGCTGCTCAAATAGACATGTATAGAAAATGAATGGGGGGTATCTGTAAAGCATACAAACTTGTGCCTGCCTACATATAAATAGCGACCTTTTCCCAAAATACTGTGTCAATTATCGCTTTCAGTGCGTTTGGGCCTTTAAAGTAATGATTGTTTCCCCCCCCCAAAATGGTTATTTAGTGATCTGAACTTTAAATACACGTATTATTCCACTCTCCAGCAAGCAATTAGCAATCTTAAGAGGTCTGTCAGTGTGCCGTGTTCGATCAGCTGACCTGTGACTTGTTTTCCTCTCTCTCACCTTTTGATTTCCCCCCCCCCCCCATCGACCGCCCCAACACTCACTGATGTTTAAATAGAGAGGGAGGCGAAAGAGAGAACGACAGGAGCGTATTGATGAGAGAGGAGGAGAGATAGGGATGAAGGGAGGGAGGGAGGGAGGGAGAAAGGTCGAGAGACAAGAAAAAAAGGACAATATTTGCTCTTATCAGTCTCGGTGAGCGGTGAAGACGGGCGATTTCGTCGAAATGAAGCTGGTTTTTTTTTTTTTTTTTTTTTTTTTTTCTGTGGGTGCTGATGGAGGACAGGGAGACGCTCCGGTCACGTCCAAATCCTCTGACCCTCCCATCTGTCCTTTGGCGTTTCTATTCAGCCTCCGAAATCCTGATTGAATCCCCCCCGGCGGCCGGGGCGGCGCGTTCCTCATCACGGACGCGTTCCCCTTTATTTTAGCCGTGTGCATAATTCAGACAGATGACGGATGGGCGGATTAATTAAAAGTGATTCGGAAAGGGCGGGTCAGCAGCCACAATGGATGATGGGACTGTTTCTGGCATATTTTAATGAGAAACTTGAAAAAGTTTGACTTATGAATGAACAGATTAATGATTTAATCCTTTGATGATCCCACTGAGAAGTTATTTTTGAAATTAACATACAGAAATCCAATGGTTTTACAGCATGGGGTGTATATGATTAACATTCATATTTGTAAAATTTACAGATAGATACTTCTAAACTATATAAGTTTTGATAAAGTTCAGTTTGTTTTTTTGATATTTGGATGATTTGGAAGCAGAGGAGCTTCAGCAGGATTTAGAGGAGAGCCAAACTCAAGCCTTTCCCGTTGAAGCCCGGTTTAAATCTTTAATTCTTTGTTGTGTAATTTAATTTTGTTCCAAAAAAAGCAAAGGAACATACAGATGGAGTTGGAACTAATCCATTATGTAATCACTTTTTTTTTCTCCCCCAAGAGAATCTGTGATCTGTTTACTAGTTTTCCTGCTGACTGTCGTCCTGACAGGAACAATCCTCTGACAAGTGAAAGGGCTTTTGAGTAATTTGCCGACTGCAGCTAAAAGACAAAAGAAGAAGAAGAAGGAGAAGCTTTTGAGGAACCGTTCAGATCATGATTAAGAGAAGCCCCAGAGAGTTCCTCATGTAATCTCTTTACACCACAGGCTGCAGACGCACTGGAAGACTTCAAATTTGGGGGATTTTGGAAATGTACTGCATCACACACATAGCGATGGATTCCACAGATGTTTTTGTCTCAGTCTAAATATCCTCACACTATCTGATTAGGCGTCTAGTGGAGTATCACACTGAGCGATATACAGTAGCTGAGATTTTCCTGCTGACTCCTGATACACTGACTTCAGGATCTCTCTAATCTCGCGGGAACTTGCGTGATCCGGCGCGTGTTACTTCGCACTGAGAAAAACACGAAGAAGAAAAAACACAAAAAGAGAAGTTGGGTATAAAGCCGTGGCTGGAGACACATGCTGTAGACTTTTCAGTAGAGCTGGAGGTCCATTGACGATGTGTTTATAATTGATTAGGTAACACTTTACAATAAGGGTCACTAAGTTAAGGGTTAGTTAATGATTAATAAGGGTTAGTTAATGCTTATTAACCCTTAATTAACAGTTAACTAATGTGTAATTAACTAATGGAGTTCGTTTTTTTTTTTTTTTTAAACATTTATTTATTAATTTTATACATTTAACACATTGTACATAACAACTGAACCCTCCCCCAAATCAAACAAATGGCAGTATATAATTCTAATAATAAAATATCACTTAAAAATAATAAATTAGCTGATAATCAGGTTAAAAAGGACAATGGAGTTCATGTTAACTAAGGTATTCATTTATACATTATTTAATAGTTTATAAAGATGACTATTAAATAATGTATAAATTAATACCTTAGTTAACATGAACACCATTAGTAAATTATTACCAGGGTTAGTTAATGCTTATTAAGTATTAACTAACCCTTAACTTAGTGACCCTTATTGTAAAGTGTTATCATTGTATGCTATTAAATCCTCTGACATGTTGCATTTAGTCTATATATATACTGTGTATATACAGTATATACACTGTATGTATATATGGGTGTGGCACACTACCCTCTTGAATTTGACATGACATTTTCCGTCCATTAAAGTTGTGTTGGAGCATAGAAGTGAGTGGGCTCTTCCTGTTTTCTAGTATTGGTTCTTAATCCAGCACCTGCTGAGTGATGTGACTGTTTTTCTTCTAATTATTGGCTCATAAATATCCAAAGTGTTTGATGTTATCAGTCTGTTCAACTTGAAAGTGTAAACTCCTCACACCAGATAGTCTTTGCTGACCATCGGTCCTGATCAAGCCTCCGATCAGAGTTTCCCCTCCTGAATCTGATCCATAATCCTCCTGTTTGTCTCCGGTCCAAGTCTTCCTCCATCAAGGTGCATGCATGTTTCCCACTGAGCATGCTAACAGCCAAACTGCACCACGCAGGCAGATGTGACGTTCTCCTCCACACGAGAAGGAGAGAATGTTAACATGTTATCAGGGCTAAGCATGTTCCTCCAGCTGTTCATCTGTTATCTGTGACATGAATCTGTCATCTGGTCTATTCTTAGCAGGGACACGGTCACCTTGGCGGCGTCCCAGCTCCACTGTAACTGCTGCTTGTTGTTCCTCCGCTCCGTGTCCAGCCCCTCTGCAGCCTGAGGTGATCTGTCACTCAGGATCCAGGGAGTTCTCCTCCTGGACTGGTTGGTACAGCGTCGACTTAGAACAGTGATCCGACCGCGACCTCAGAGCTGTGCGCTACAAAAAATCTCAATCTTAACAAGTTTCTTCGTTAATGAACTGACTAAGAAACTAAAGTTTAAACTGGGTTTCTTTTTTTTTTTTAGAAATAAGCAATGCCTTACAATGAGTAGTAGGATGCAGATTGTACAAGCAACATTTTTTAATCAGTGCTTGATTATGCAGATGTGATCTATATGCACACTGGGGCCCTGACGCTCAAACCCCTTGATGCTGTTTACCACAGTGCTCTTAGATTTATAATATATAATCATATATAATATATCAGACACGTTCGCAGGTATACATTAGACTGGACATTCCACGTATGAACACAGAGTCAGGAAAGACCGCTTTCACCTTTTTACGCTCCTAATAGATGGAACAGGCTTCAGGACTCACTCAGATTGGACCGACTTGTCTCCATAGAGATGTTTAGGGTGCTGCTGGATGATGCATTATACAGGGATTGCTCTTGTTTCTCTTAGTTTTCTTATTTTGTCTGCATGTGGATTGTCTGGAAATAACTTGTCGTGAATTTTGTTTGTTTTGTTTTCTTGTTGTTGTGTACACAGGTCTCTCTTGAAAACGAGATCTTGATCTCAATGGGACTTACCTGTTTAAATAAAGGAATTGAATTGAAAGCCATTTAGTCTTTGAGTCTTAAAATGGTAAATTTTCTTAAAACAAGTGAATTAGTCAGCCAGTGGGGTTTGATCATTTCACTTGTTTCCAATTAAAATCCACTTGTTTCAAGAATTTTACAATTACAATTACAATTTCACATTTGGCAGACGCTTTTATCCAAAGCGACTTACACATGAGATTTGCATACAACACAAGCAAGTTTCTAGATAGGAGAGAACAACGAGAGTAAGTGCTATAGAGCTAAGTTCTGGTCCAACAGGACAAAGGTGCTACGAGACAGTGCAACAAGCTAAGTTCTGGTCCAACAGGACATAGGTGCTACGAGGGAGTGCTACAAGGCAGTGCTATGAGGTAATGCATAGAGTGCATCAAATTTTTATTTTTTTTAAATTTTTTTTATGAAAGGAGGTATTCGCTAAAGAGCTGGGTCTTTTGGGAATTTTGTAGAATCAAGTAACAGCAGTGCAGTGATCTGCCTTATTCTGTTCCGAGATATTTCCAGAAAATTCCTGAAACAAGTGAAGCTGCACTGGAAACAAGTGGAGTTATCTCTCCTCACTGCCAGAATGTTTCTGTTGTCTTAAGAAAAACAAGAGCTGAAGGTTGAACATGAGACCAAATGACTTAAGTCGGACATTTCTTTTTTTTTTGCAGTGTGTGGTGATCTGAAATTAACGAACACCTTTCCAGCCCAACACAATCCAGATTTCACCCAGGCCGTGGTGTAACGGATCACATTACATGGATCAGAAGGATCAATGTGATTAGTGCAAATTAGTGTCAAAGCTTTTGTACTTTCATGGCCCTTGGATGTGACTCTCGCTTTGATCAAACAGGTTATCTGAAAGCTTTAGAACATTTCTTTTTCACTGAAATGTTTTATTCCTCTTCTACAGAAGACTGATCACAGCGAACGGAACCGGTCTGTTCTGGACTTCTTGCCACACACCAGTATTTAATGTAACACCCAGGCCTTGCACTCAGATAGATATTTATTGGTCCTTTTGGAAATTCATCATGTGCCATACAGTAATCTTCAGAAAGGCCTTGGGGGAAAATATTAAAGCTGTACAGTGACAGATTCAGACACACACACCTGCACACATAGACATACAGACACAGCTTGTACGGTTTTATTTAACTTTTATTTAACCAGGTAAATCCAGTTGGGATTAAGAATATCTTTTTTTATCTCTTTTTTTCACACACATTGTGGAGGGAGCATGGCTGCCACCGTCTGCCACCATTTTAGGACTGCTTACACAAGGAAGTGGCACCCTTCTTATAATAAAAAACTCGAATCGAATGCTACTTATTCCTATTAAAGTCTTGATTTAATAGGGCTGATGAAGACTGATGAAGACTAGTACTAGTGTTCGACTAGTGCTGACAAAATGCACTTATTGTAAATTGCTTTGGACGAAAGCAGCTGCTAAATGACAAAATGTAATGTAACGTAATGCAGTGATTCTCAACCTTTTTCATATCAAGGACCCCTAATTTAGTTCACATTAGGGACACGGGCCCCATTTGATGAGATTTTGTCTCTCTAACCCAAATCTGAGAATATTTTTATTGTTGATATGATTTTGTCCAGAATTCCATGACTATCTAGGGCTGGGCGATAATTCAATATTATCGTTTATCGTCTTTCAGTGGAATCATATCGTGATGATATGAAGATATTTTAATATCGTGACACACATTTCTGCTGTCTAAATTGATGATGACAAGCAGATTTTACTTAAAAACT
Source organism: Centroberyx affinis (assembly GCF_046629955.1). NCBI lineage: Eukaryota > Metazoa > Chordata > Actinopteri > Beryciformes > Berycidae > Centroberyx > Centroberyx affinis. Next base: position 56,282 of record NW_027279277.1, on the reverse strand, counting down.
CTCATAAAATGAGGTATGGTAGGAATATTATTTGAATATTTCTGTTTTGTTTGACATCACACCTAACATTACCATTCGGTTCAATGAGATGAACGTTAATTTGATTATTTAACGTGATTTTGCATGAATCATATCGTGATATATATTGATATCAAGAAAAATCCTTGATTATCGTGATATTGATTTCAACCATATCGCCCAGCCCTATGACTATCTGTATTGTAGGTAGAGAGATAACAGAGAAACAGTCATTCTTCTACATTCTCTAACTGTGTTAACTTCTGGTAAATTAAATAATGTTGAAGTTTAACAATTCATCAATTTGCTGGGGACCCCCTGGACCCCCCTGAAGGACCCCTGGTGGTCCACGGACCCCACGTTGACAACCACTGAAGTAATGCACCGCCTCACACTCAGGTACGTCCAGCAGCACTGACAGCTCCTGTCTTTGTGAGTAATACTGCAGCTTGAGAGCAGAAATCCAAACATGAGCACACACACACACACACACACACACACACACACACACACACACACACACAGTCCCTCTGTGAGCTCTGAGCCTTCTTCTGAACTCATTTGGTTTGGACAGTTGGGGCGGCCATTGTGCCCTTGAATTTCATTGGTTAACTCTAAAGTGTCCTTGTCTGAAACTGTGTTGTGATTGGCTGCCTTGCCGCCCTCTGAAGCAGGAAGCATGGCGAGCTCGGCCCTTCTAACACAGAGACACTCTTCACTGTAAAGAAATCAAAACGCTTGCTTCTACCTCTGTCTTCTTCATCACCTCCTTTATGACAACGTACGAGCCAACGAGCCAATCACAGCGCAGAGACCAGGTGAACCAAATGACTGAAAATCTCAATGTGGCGCACGAGCAGTAAAATGCATAAATAACATGTAAAGGAAATGCAATACATTTAAATAGACCTGCTGCAGGGAGAGTGAGTGTGTAGCTGGAAAAGTGTGTGTGTGTGTTGAAAGAGAGAACGACAGATATCAGATGTGTGTTGGCCATGAACTATTAATGGTGTTAAAGGGAAGTGAGGGCGGGTGATCCCTTTGAAAAAAACCCAATGTCTACAATACGTTCATACGGCATTACATAAGAGAACATGTTCAAAAGACGGATTTCTGCATCATAACCTTCTGATAAGTGTGTGTGTGTGTGTGTGTTAGTTTGTATGAGTGCACTGCAGTCCATCTTAAAGGCCTATCTCACTGCTGTGAATATGATGATTTATTCAAACTAGGTCACCCATGTAGTAGAAATGTGCAATTATTTTTGAAATCGGAGCCCTACGACCAGAGAAAACGGAGAAAACGGCTGTAGATTCCTCATATCGCTCTTAAGGGGGAATCCTACAACAACCAGAATGCATTGCGCGCGTCACTGACTCTGGCGGTGTGTTCTTGGTAGGGCTGGGTATCGGTACTCGATACCTTTAAGGCGGTGGTTCTCAAACTTTTTCACGTCAAGGACCCCTAAACTGACACAAATTAGACCACGGACCCCCATTCGATAAGATTTTTGCTTTCAGATGTTTTATTACAGAAAGATGTATGAAACCCATGACCAAAATAGTCATACATTCTGTCATTGTGTTACTTACGGATGGAATTATAGTGAAAATAAATGATTCCCCTTTTTGCTGGGGACCCCCTGGAACCCCCTCAAGGACCCCTGGGGGTCCCCGGAACCCACTTTGAGAACCACTGCTTTAAGGTATCGACCGAACTAACCCAGTACCAAGTAGTATCGAAACTTCTCCAGTCAAACGATACCTGTATTTGATCCTTTTTGTACACAAATCTAGAAAAAAATGTGTGACAGAGTTGAGAGTTCAGCGAGCTGAGATGCCACCAAAACGTAAAAAAAAAGGTATCGAATGAAGTACTCTATTGGTATCGGTATCCCTTTAAGGGTACTGGTATTGGTACTGGTATCGTAATTTCTTAAACGATACCCAGCCCTAGTTCACGGCCAGTGTAGCACCAAAGACAAAGTTAGCAGACACAAAGCAGCATTATATCTCTTTACTGAGGCTTATTTTCATTTACAAAACTTTTTTTCCTCATCGAGTCTGGATAAATCGCACCCGTTTTCAAAGGGTCATAAAACAAACATCTTCCAAATATACTGATATTTTAAAGTATTTAGTAGTATGATATTTTAGTGTCTGCTTTCCCCTGTCGCTAGCGTAGCATGGGACGGGAGTGTTTTGGGAGAGCCACGCTTCACCGTCCTTGAAGGCACCACTAGAGAAAATGCGGAAACGTAGTTTGTAGTCTAAGGCCGAGCTCCAAATTCCACTTTTGCCTGCAAATGAGCGGGGAGCTCTGGGTGCAGGCAACATGGAGGGAAGTTAAACATTGTTCATTTGCATATACTACCCATATTGTAATAAGCGAGAGTGTGTATTTTCGGAGCAATGGGCCTTCGGAGCAATGGGCGTTTGTTTTCGGGATTAAGGGGCTGTCGGACAAACGGGCTTTTCGGTCCAATGGGAAATTTTTCGGACTATCGGGGTTTTGGAATAATGGGCCTGTCGGAACAATGGCACGGCACCCTGCCCTTAGTGTAGCTTTGTTGTAGTAGAAAAGCTGATAGGTAAACTAACCAGCACCTACCTTTCCAACAGAAAACAGGCCAACTCCGCTTCATCCCATCCGTTCCTTAAATATTCTCCAACGGGTGAAAGCCAACCCCAAGCTTGTCTGGAACAAGCTTGTCTGCTCGGTAGGGGTGGGCGGATCGATCCCAAAATATCGATACTACAGATACTACGTCTCGTTTTTTGAAGATCGATTCTAGCGTCAATAGGATCGATACCAGTTTCAGTTTCAGTTTCAGATTAATTCATTAACAGTGGAAAGCAAAAAAACCTGGCTTCATTCATTTATGTAGGGTTAGTGCTGCATAAATGAATGAAGCCAGTTTTTTTTTTTTTACTTTGCTTGCTACATACATGCTTCAATTGGGAATCAAACCCGGGTCTCACAGGTGGCAGGTAGAAATTCTACCACTCACCTTACAATGATTGTGAATCTGTGGCAAATCAATTAGTGGTCATGAAAATGTATTCCGATTTAGCCTATTGATGATGCATTCACCTCATAAATCATGACACACTGCTCTCCCCTACATGAAAGTATATAAGCCGCTTTTAATAATAAAAAGTATCGGTATCGAAATCAATATCGGCGATTCTGGCCCTGTATTACTTGGTATCGCTGCACTTTTTTTACAGGTTTTTACTGTTTTTTAACATTTATGCATTTCTTACCAACGAGCAATGGCACGGCTCTTTGATGTGTTTTTAATTGTTTTTTTTTATACAATGGAGTTCTATGGCTGCTGGGACATGGCTTTATTGGGCATCGGCTACACGGACGAGACTTGTTAGCAGAACAAATCCATTGCTTATTTTGTTATTTTCATAGGATTTGTTGACGGTAAGAAATGCATTAAAAAACACCAGGCTTATCCTTTAAAACCAAATTACGTGTTCGTGGCACGCACAAACCCTAACCCTAACTAACTTTTTTCTCATTTAACCCTGACCAAGCCCTTTCCCTAACCTTGCCTAACCCTAACCTTAACCCTGACCAAAGTGGTTTTACTTACCTAAACTAATCGTTAACCATTTCCCCATAATACGTGTCCACAGCACGTAAATAGCCGCTTCAGAGTTCGTATTCATTTCACGTATTTGTATGAGATCATGTTGAACAAGTCAGAATAAGGAAGATCACTGCACTACTATCAAGAAAATGACACTTGATTCTACAAAATTATTAAAAGAAATTGATTTGTATTAGAAACAAGTGAAATTATCAAACCCCACTTCCAGATTTTTTCACTTGTTTTAAGAAAATTACGATTTTAAGACTCAATAATAGACTAAATGACTTGTTAAGATAGAGATTTTTTGCAGTGTGTGTGTGTGTGTGTGTGCTTTGAAACGGCCAAAGAGCTTGGTTTTCAATTGCTTTTAATGTGTCGCGGGCCAGAATGGGGTGTGATTCGTTTCCGCTGACAGGAGCAGCAGTGTGTTGTAATGAGCCTGCGATCCACACAGAGACGTAAGTTCTCATTTTTCGCCTGGCTGGAAAAGGTTTAAGACTCGTTCACTCGCTCAATTAAAATGATGTCGAGATTCCCAGCAAACCGCTTCAGAGTCGCTTCAGCACTTCAAAGAGTCCGTCTGGTTCTCACTCTGTAGTCTGTAACGCAGCACAGATTGGACAGTAGCGCTTAATTTGCTCAGATTTAACAAGGGGTTTGGTGGGAAGATGAATCACCATTGCACTTGTATTTTTCTGTAAAATTAATAGTATATATAATTTGGGTTAACAGGAGGTACAACCTCATCTCCTTTCCGATTTCGTCTCCCATCCCAATTTTTTTTTTTTTTTAAGTGGTAATGTGGTGGTTCTCAATGTATTTAGTTTGTGTCCCATGAACACAAACCTTTGGATTTTCTTATTGAAATATATTCATGACCCATTCATGTTACAGGTGTCAACACGCAGAATGGCGAGCTTTGACACTACATGGGAATTTTTATTTTCCTTTTTCAGTTTATTTTACTTAAAGGTCCATATTCTCCACTGTCCAGAGTTTTATTTTGTGTCTTTCTGTCCATTCAAAGCTGTGTGTGTGGTGTCATGAACCAAAAACACTCTCAATCCATTTCTCCACGTTCATTTTCCAGCATCTCTCTGAGCCTTACCAAGAACAGGCCGTTTCTGTCGCCGTGTCTTTAAGGCTCATTAATATTAACGACCCCTCCGTTACGATCGGCTAACCGTTTCGAGAGTGAAACGTGAGACGCCACGGCCCGGGCAGCTACAGGTAGGGAAAACTCTCCGGTAATAAACGATGACAACCGCTCAACCGCTTTGAAAAAAACACTTTGTTAGTCTATTATTTCTTACAAAAATGATAATGAGCGAACCTTTGTGACGCCACAAAGTTACGGAAGTCCAAACGGCTCGTTTAGAGGCTCGCTTTTCTAATATGGATTGTGTGGATTTAGTTTTGATACTTTCACCATGTTTAGATAGACCATCCAACTCCTTTATCATCACAGAGGAGAGGGGAGTCCTGCTTTTTTACCCCCCAAAAAGATTAAATTAATTAAATTAAATTCATAATATCTGATCAATTAATCCACATTAAACTTATTCTTTGCTCAACAGTCAAAGTCATACCAGCTCTCTAAACTTTTCCTGTAACTGGTCAATGTTTTCCCAAAGCGTTCTGGTTATCAAAGATACAAATTAGCAATTAACAGTGTGAGTTTTGTTCGGAGACTCGGCTAATTTCCATTTTAATTTCTGGGACTTTGATTTGTTGCCCATTGATTTTTTTTTTTGGATTTTTTTTTTACATCTCATTTAGAATTCATTGTGGTTTAACAATGCTCATGCAGCCGTCCTATCAATATGCCGGCCTAATTACAAAGCCCGATTAAAAACATCCAGGCTCGCTCGTAATGATGAAATATATTCTCCTCTTGAAGGAGGAGGACGGGGAGGAATGAGAGAACGAGTGAACCGGCGTCCGGCGAGAATCCCGGAACAACGGTTCGATCTTCTGCTCCGTCGCGCTAAATTTTCTCGGTGGCTTGATTTCATTTGTGTTTTAATGAAGTGAAGAAACACAGAACTGATTACTGATGAACATGACGGTCGAGGCACTGACTCATGTTTAATGAGCGGGACGTGATGAGGAAGTCACACTTTCTCCTGCATGCTGGTTGAACTTCTGTGGAGGAAGTTCTGCTGCTTCACATCACCTTTTCTTTGTTTCTGAGCTTGTCTCAATATTGAATTAGGATCATCAATCCCCCCCCTTAAGAACAATAAAGAGATACAGACAGGAATATACATCTGAATTATGTAAGAAGTGCTGGAGACAAATAAGGAAAGTGTGAGATCTCATTTGTAGATGCTACACTCACGGACGGCTGACAGGTTTCTGAGACGTTTCTCCTTAAAGACTCATTAGAGACTTAGAGGAGAGCGAGTTCATATTAAGATGAGAGAAGCAAAATGAAAGAGGGAAGTGAGAAGCAGGATGCACCGGAGTGAGACGATCTGAGGCTCGTTTTTCAGCAGCGGAGTTTCAGAAGTTATGAGAAAATGGTTTTAATTGAAACTCATCTATGAATATTAAAGGAAGAATAACTCTTATTCAGGATATTGCTTTCCTTTTGGGCAATTTGGCTCCATCCAAAATTATTTGGATTAAAGAGGAGTTAGTTAAAATAATTTTTGCTCTCTGGTTCCACTCATGACATGTTTGAGAGAGACCACAGTGTTATGATGTAAATGTGGTTCTACTGTAATAACTTTTAAAGCAGTACTGACTACTCTCTGACCTCTGTAGGGCCGGAAGGAATTGCAGCAACACTGATAGAACTTTTCTCCTCCTACACAAGTCTGTAGTTTCACTTTCTCCTCCTGTCCACTTGAGCTACGGTAAAATATGACATTTTATTACCAGAGCCTATTGAATTCGGATAATCATACAGTGTGTAAGCTCGAGTCAGTCGAGTCAATCAGAGCCTTTGTGGGCGGGACTAAAGTTTGAACCGTTTGTGAAGTGGTTTTTCATTGGTGTTTCAGCAGAATAGATTTGTTGAAATCACCTCCTTAACCAACAGATTGTGTTTGCAAAAACAATATTTTTGTCAAAATGGACGGACATTCTTGGTCAGTTGGTAAATGTCTGCTAACCCTGGATGTAGAGGCTGACTGGCTGCAGCATCATGTGACTGAAGTGACATCAGAGCGGCCGATACGTCAGTCACTAGTGATTGGTTCAGATAGACAGTCAGTCAGTCACTAGTGATTGGTTCAGATAGACAGTCAGTCAGTCACTAGTGATTGGTTCAGCTATGTCAGTCACTAGTGATTTGTTCAGATACATCGGTCACTAGTGATTGGTTCAGATACGTCAGTCACTAGTGATTGGTTCAGCTACGTCAGTCACTAGTGATTGGTTCAGCTACGTCAGTCACTAGTGATTGGTTCAGATACATCGGTCACGATTGGTTTGGGGAAAATCAGCCCCCCCACACAGAAAACGGCTAACGAGGAGGAAATCTCAGCTGAATAATGGAGTGGAACCAGATGGACGTTCAGTCTGAACATCAGACTAGCACAACACTAAAATCGGGGAAATACAGCACCGCCCACAATGTATCAAAACTGGTCAACCCATTAGCAAGGCTGATGACAGTGTGAACACAGTGTTAGGGAAGGCACTTAGCCTCCTATTGCTCCTGTGAAGCTGCTCAGTGACCAACAGTCTCAGGCGGTTTAATTGTGTGAACTGTGTGAACGTGAAGCAGGGTGGGGCTGCCAAAGATCATCCATCCCCCGTCAGCCCTCACCAGGTTAATGGGGGTTGTAAAAAGTCGGTTGATCTGTAGACGCTGGTAGCCTGCAGGCAGATAAGCTCGACTGTTTCAACATCAAGTTCCTCTCTGAAACCTCGGGCTTTTATTTCCTCTCATAATGACTGCTGTGACTGTCTGCAGACTTCAGCTGTAAAGCTCTTCTGATCTGAAGCTGGTGCAGAATGCAGCAGCAAGGATTTAACTGGAAGAGGAGAGATTGTGCAACTCCAACTCTTACTGCTTCACATGGTGCTAAAATTAGCTGCTTTATACATTTCAGCTTCCAGCTGACTTCAGAGCGGAGCTTAAGGTTTTATTGATTATGTCTGAAGCAATGGATGGCTTGACCCCGGCTTTATTAGGGAGTTATGTACAGAGTCCTCGGCTTAGCTCTACTGATACATCTCCTTTGGCTCTTTTAAATCTACATTAAAGACAAAAGGTGATGGATGGAAGGTGATTTATTATCAGGGCCCCTAAACCTCAAAAATGTTGCCTGAGGAAATACAATCAGCATATTATCTAAATACTATATCTTCTTTAAAGACACCTGACAGTTATAATAATAATAATAATAATTGATTACATTTATATAGCGCTTTTCTAGGTACTCAAAGCGCTTCACATATGATGGGGGGGGGGTCTCAACTCATCCACCACCGATGTGTAGCACCCACCTGGGTGATGCACGGCAGCCAGTTTGCGCCAGAACGCTCACCACACATCAGCTATCTCAGTGGAGAGTAGAGGACTGAAAGAGCCAATTAAGTAACGAGGGATGATTAGGTGGCCATGATGGAAGGAAGGCCTGTTTGGGAATTTTGCCAGGGCAGCGGGGTTACACCCCTACTCTTGCGATGAGTGCCGATGGGATCTTTATTGACCACAGAGTCAGGACCTCGGTTTAACGTCTCATCCGAAGGACGGTGCTCACTCACAGGACAGAGTCCCTGTCTCTGCCCTGGGGCATTGGGGATATTATTCATGAGACCAGAGGGAAGAGCACATCCTACTGGTCCTCCAACACCACTTCCAGCACCAGGTGGTCTCCCATCCAAGGACTAACCACAGCCAGACCTGCTTAGCTTCCCAGGCAAGCTAGCGATGTGGTGCAGGAGCTATGGTGCTGGCTAGTTTATTATTATTCATATACTGTTTATTATGGTTGTATGAGTGAATGTATCTTTATTTGAGGTTTCTTTTGTTGTAATCGATGTTGTACTCTGGGTGTACGTCTGTGTTATGAATGTATGTTAGATGCCTGAGGTTTGTATTGTTTGTTGGTTTGTTTATACATAAAAGAAGCATGTGGACTGTCATTCCTTTTCTGTATGAAACATGATGCTTGAGAAGAACAGATGGATTCCAGCAACATTTCTTAGTAAAACCAACGTGTTTTGACTCCTGGCCTTCGTCAGGGTTTGTGAAGATGATGCTTCACAATAAATACATTTGAAACAAGATTTATCTTATTGTCTGTTGATGAGATCTCATCTGATTTGCTGTGGTCAGTTAGTCAGGCTGAGACAATTCACTCCTTCATACATGTATATTATCAAACTGCCTCACTCTATACTAAACACTATCAAACTAGCACTCCTCTATACTAAACACTAACAAACTAACACTCCTCTATACTAAACACTATCAAATTACATCACTCCTCTATACTAAACACTATCAAATTACATCACTCCTATACTAAACACTATCAAACTAACACTCCTCTATACCAAACACTATCAAACTAACACTCCTCTATACTAAACACTATCAAACTGCATCACTCTATACTAAACACTATCTAACTAACACTCCTCTATACTAAACACTATCTAACTAACACTCCTCTATACTAAACACTATCAAATTACATCACTCCTCTATACTAAACACTATCAAATTACATCACTCCTCTATACTAAACACTATCAAACTACATCACTCCTCTATACTAAACACTATCAAACTAACACTCCTCTATACGTAACACTATCAAACTAACACTCCTCTATACGTAACACTATCAAACTAACACTCCTCTATACTAAACACTATCAAATTACATCACTCCTCTATACTAAACACTATCAAACTAACACTCCTCTATACTAAACACTATCAAACTAACACTCCTCTATACTAAACACTATCAAATTACATCACTCCTCTATACTAAACACTATCAAACTACATCACTCCTCTATACTAAACACTATCAAATTACATCACTCCTCTATACTAAACACTATCAAACTAACACTCCTCTATACTAAACACTATCAAACTAACACTCCTCTATACTAAACACTATCAAACTAACACTCCTCTATACTAAACACTATCAAATTACATCACTCCTCTATACTAAACACTATCAAATTACATCACTCCTCTATACTAAACACTATCAAACTACATCACTCCTCTATACTAAACACTATCAAATTACAGCACTCCCCTATAACTGATCACTAATTACATCACTTTATAGCCGAACACTATCAAACTACATCACTCCTGCATAGCTGAACACTATCAAAGTTTGTCGGTGTGGTGAAAATGATTTTCTACAAATCCGTTCTTCATCATCTTTATCAGCGCGTTGCACCTTTGTTAAGAGAAGAGTTTTACAGGTACATTAAGAGTTTCTCCCCTGCACACCTCTCCTCAGTCTGTCCCTCCCTGTGTCGGTGTCGGTGGACCCGCTCGGTTCAGTTTGGCGTTGAGGTGCGCGTTGAGTCGTGCCGCGGCCCCTCCGGATAACTCCTGTCACATAAACGTCCTAATCAGCAGGGCTGGCAGTGACATTTCACCAGTATTAGAGAGGCTTCGGTGTGTCGACACAGTGTTAACAGTCCTGCTGGAGAGCTGTTGACTCATCTTCTCACTGGGAATATGTGTGTGTGTGTGTGTGTTTGTGTTGTGGGTGTGTGTGTGAGGAAATGAGTGGACCTTTTGCATGTGTCTGAGTGCAATGCTGCTTTTCTAAAGTGTTGCTAATGTTTGTATGTGCACACTAGGGTTTAGACATACGTTTTTGAAAGCCGATACTGACATTTTTTTTTATTTTCCATCTTATGTTATGCTCATTCTATCTATTTTCATGTATGAAATTTCTTTTTTGTAAAGCACTTTGAGCTGCATTTCTTGTATGAAAGGTGCTATACAAATAAAGTTTATTATTATTATTATTATTATTATTATTATTCTTGTATTGAAGCTGCCACTGCTGATATTCAGTATGTTGACATTTTTCCATTTTCATGTAAGTATTCAGTGTTTTTTTACTCAAGGAGTGGAAAAGCCTCTGAAACAGCATTTAGACCATTTATCACTAAAAGTAATTGAAACCCAGACTAATTAAATTATTTTAGTGTTAGCCACCACACCTATTCAGTGGTCGGGGGAACTCTGGGATACATTAGGCCTTCAAATTAAGATTTAATTTACAAAACATTATTAAACAATTTAATGAATAAACTGTCATGTCAGGTTTTCCAGACTGTTTTTCTGTATCTGTGGTCAGGAGGAGCCTCCATCATATCAGAGGTGGAGACACTGACTGGCCCATATCCCATATTTAATAAACACCCCACATTGGCAAACGAAAATATTGGTCTCTACTTGCATGCCTGCATAAATAAACGTGCGAGTGTGTGTGTATGTGTGTGTGGGTGTGTGTGGGTTAACCCAATTCCAATGAGTGTGCTCCCTTCAAACCACAGAAAGGCTGCAGTGTGTGTGTGTGTGTGTGTGTGTGTGTGTGTGTGTGTGTGTGTGTGCTGTCAGCTCAGACAGCACTAATTGGCAGTGACTTCAGGCAACAGAGCAAGGCGTATAAATACACATGGCTTGCACATGTACGCACACATTATAATAATAATAATGATGATAATAATAATGACACTGCTGCCTGGTGCACATGCAGAAAATGGAAAAGCCAAATTAGAAGTGGAGTCACACTGAGGAACTCAGCTCACATCAAGGTCAGACAGAAACCCTGAACAGCAGCTGCTGAGTTTCTTCTGGTGATTTTTCCATATTTTTACCTTCATTAGTCCAGTGGAGACTGACAGGCTGTTTCCAGCTCCGCCTGCTTCACATCCACACAGCTCCACCTACTCCACACAGCTCCACACAGCTCCACCTGCTTCACATCCACACAGCTCCACACAGCTCCACCTGCTTCACATCCACACAGCTCCACCCAGCTCCACCTGCTTCACATCCACACAGCTCCACCTGCTTCACATCCACACAGCTCCACCTGCTTCACATCCACACAGCTCCACACAGCTCCACCTGCTTCACATCCACACAGCTCCACCTGCTTCACACAGCTCCACCTGCTTCACACAGCTCCACCTGCTTCACATCCACACAGTTCCACCTGCTTCACATCCACACAGCTCCACACAGCTCCACCTGCTTCACATCCACACAGCTCCACCTGCTTCACATCCACACAGCTCCACCTGCTTCACATCCACACAGCTCCACACAGCTCCACCTGCTTCACATCCACACAGCTCCACCTGCTTCACACAGCTCCACCTACTTCACACAGCTCCACCTGCTTCACATCCACACAGCTCCACCTGCTTCACACAGCTCCACCTACTTCACACAGCTCCACCTGCTTCACATCCACACAGTTCCACCTGCTTCACATCCACACAGCTCCACACAGCTCCACCTGCTTCACATCCACACAGCTCCACACAGCTCCACCTGCTCCACACAGCTCCACACAGCTCCACCTGCTTCACATCCACACAGCTCCACCTGCTCCACACTGCTCCACACAGCTCCACCTGCTCCGCCTGCTTCACATCCACACAGCTCCACCTGCTTCACACAGCTCCACCTGCTCCACATCCACACAGCTCCACCTGCTCCACCTGCTTCACATCCACACAGCTCCACCCAGCTCCACCTGCTTCACATCCACACAGCTCCACCTGCTCCACACAGCTCCACACAGCTCCACATCCACACAGCTCCACACAGCTCCACCTGCTCCACATCCACACAGCTCCACCTGCTCCACACAGCTCCACCTGCTCCACATCCACACAGCTCCACACAGCTCCACCTGCTCCACATCCACACAGCTCCACCTGCTCCACCTGTTTCACATCCACACAGCTCCAACCAGCTCCACCTGCTTCACATCCACACAGCTCCACCTGCTCCACACTGCTCCACACAGCTCCACCTGCTTCACATCCACACAGCTCCACCTGCTTCACACAGCTCCACACAGCTCCACCTGCTTCACATCCACACAGCTCCACCTGCTTCACACAGCTCCACACAGCTCCACCTGCTCCACACAGCTCCACCTGCTCCGCCTGCTTCACATCCACACAGCTCCACACAGCTCCACACAGCTCCACCTACTTCACACAGCTCCACACAGCTCCACACAGTTCCACCTGCTTCACATTCACACAGCTCCACACAGCTCCACCTGCTCCACCTGCTTCACATCCACACAGCTCCATACTGCTCCACCTGCTTCACATCCACACAGCTCCACCTGCTTCACATCCACACAGCTCCACCTGCTTCACATCCACACAGCTCCACACAGCTCCACCTGCTTCACTTTCAGCAGGATGACCCCCGGCGCATGTGGCAGGGCATTCAAACAATTCTCAACTACAAGAGGAATAGCCCTGATACCTGCACAGACGACGATAGCTCCCCGCCAGACACACTAAATACTTTCTACACACGTTTTGAAGCTACTGACAACAAGCCACCCCCCCCCCCCAGGCCCTGCTGAGGGTGAACCCACACAAAGCTGGCGGCCCGGATAACATCCCCAGCCGCGTGCTCACAGAGTGCGCTCCCACCGGCTGACAGATGTGCCAACAGACATCTTCGACATCTCCCCGGCCCGGGCTGCTGTTCCTTCATGCTTCAAAATCAGCCACCATCGTTCCAGTTCCCGAGAAGTCTCCATGGCTCAGTGACTACCGCCCCGTGGCACCGACTTCGGTCGTTACGAAGTGTTTGGAGCGGCTGGTCAAGACACACATCGACGCCTCCATTCCGAACACACTGGACCCCCGCCAATACGCCCATACCGGCAGAAACGCTCCGCTGAGGACGCAATAGCATCTGCCATCCGTTTAGTCCTGTCAGGAACTCAACAGGAACACATATGTCCGTTTGCTGTTCATTGACTTTAGCTCAGCGTTTAATACCATCATTCCCCAGACCCTGACAAATAAGCTGAAGTAGTAGTAGAGAGCCAGAGCCAGACGACGTCAGTATTGGGATTTCACCATGTACCACTTTATTCACTCATACTTGTCAACCATACAATGCCTGGTCTCTACGGCACTATAATCTCTCAACATACATATAGATTGATATAGTTTAATACGTACCAAACCGTTACTGGAGAGACAAGCTACTCATCGGGAGACAGACCGGGAGTAGTACTCAACCTGTTGCTGTAATTCAGTCTCAGTAAAAACAAGGAGCGCCACCAAGTGACTTAATCTGTTACTGCAACCGAACAATGTTCCAAAAGCATAGGAGGCATATTTGCCACTGTTACAGCACCTCAATGTGCAACTGGATTTTAGAATTTTTGAGTAACAGACGGTCAGAATCCACACCCGGACATCTTTCAGTGCCCCCCCACCTTCTTCACTAAGGAGGAGGTGTCCTGGCTCCAAGAGAGATTGTCTGTGATGTGCACCCCCAAGAACTTAAAACTGTTTATTACATGTCTTTGTTGAATACTCGATTCTGATTGGTCAATTTCAGCATTCTACGGTCTGTTATTTCTGAATAGCAGGCCGCTGCTATGAATAACAGACCGCTGCTATGGACGCACTTCTGATCATAGACTCTGGAGGACCACGTCCAATCATATCAACCCGCAGAAGTCCGGTAAATTTAACGGTTAATTTAAATTTAACAACGTCAGCTCATTCACGACACCCTGTGGCAAAAAAAAAAACCTTAGCTTTCCGTTACTCCATCAGAAAACACCATGGGAGACTTTTCTAATATTAATTTTAATATATTTGGAGAGCCTGAAACTTTGGATTCATGGTTAATGGCTGAACTGTCCCCAGTAAAGAAAAGAAAAAGAGAACAAGAAAACAGCGCAGAAAAAGCAAGAGAGGTTAAAAGACACAAAGAGCTGGACGACAGAGAAATTGACAAAATTGAAGAAGACAGATATGAAGTAAACACCAGACGGAACACGGTATGGGCTGTGGCAGTGTTTAAAGGTTGAACCGTGGTGAAACGATGCTATGGACGCAGTTCCAACCGTAGAATCTAACAGACTATTTTTTGTAGCGGAAGCAATAAAATCATTTTTAAATCAATAAAATCATTTTTAAATCAATATTTTGTGTCAAATTATTGATTTCTTTAGTAAGTAGCCGTGTAATAAGCGGGATATTGTACAGCGAGCGGGTCATTATTGCAAAATAAATTTAATAAGCTTATTTTGCAATAATGACCCACTCGCTGTACATTATCCCTTACATAACTACTGCTGCACATAACTGTGACCACTACCACAGAAAACTACTACTATATAACTGCTACTGCATATCACTACACTATTTAACTATTACTCACATTGGATGCTACTGTACACCAGAATTTCCTTCGGGATCAATAAAGTATTTATCTATCTATCTATCTACTGCATAGAACTACTTCTATATAACTACTACTACTACATATAACTACTAATATATAACTACTATTGCATAAAACTACTACTATATAACTACTACTACTGTACAGAACTACTACTTTAGAATTACTAATATATAATTACTTCTATTGAACAATTTGAACCAACAACTTTTGTATATCCACATCTACTTTTCCGGCATTTCGCCGACTCTCAGCAGAATCTGCTTCCATTCCTAGACCATCAGCATAACAAGCCACCAATGGTAAGGAGGTCAAGGGTCAGAGGTCACACTGCCTCAACCATATTCCTGTATGAACTTCTCCAATCTTTAGGCTGCTGCCACCTCAGCTTTCCTTCAGGTTTCATCACTCCAGAGGCAAGAATATAAAACCCATTGCATCTAAAAAAATAATAATAATAATAATGGGTGTATATCTAAATACAAAGGTGTTTTACTAAATTTTCAAAGAGAAAAAGCTGCACTGCACCAAATGCAATGTGGTGCTGGGTGTTATTTGATAACAGTCTGAATGGACAAGGGAAATCCTGTCTAGTAAAATATTGAGAGAATCAGCGTTTCCGTAGAAAATGCTGTATCTTTTTTTTTTACTGTATTATTATTTTTTGTAATGTGTGTTGTTGTTGTTGTTGTGCAGGGGTTGGGTGGAGTGGTAGGGTGGGTGGGGTATTGTGAAAAATGGTGACCTGTAAACCTGGCATTGTGTCTGTTGTTTGCCTATGCTTTTCACCAATAAAAACTATTCTAAAAAAAAAAAAAAAAAAAAAAAAAAAGGATGACTAAAAGTTCTGAAGACAAATGGAAACCGATTTGGGGAAAAAAAAAAATAGGGCCTTAAAATAAACAAGTACAGCAATTTGACAATTTAAAACCATGTCTAATGTTATTCAGATTTTTCTTCTTGTTTTTTCCCACCGTTTTCTTTACAAAAACTTATTCGTGACTGTTTTCCTACACATGCTCACTAGACGCTCTGTCCAATACAGAGATAAATTTGACTATCCCAAACACCATCATTTCTCTGTTGAGAGAATCTAAAATGCAAAACACCTGTACACCCCACCCCACCACCCCCAACCCCCCCTTCTGCAGTTAAGACTACAAATCACATATTAACTTTTAAGTGATCAGGCACAGAAGTTTTGTGGCCTATGTTTAAAAAACAAAACAAAAAAAAGTTTTCGTCTGACAGCGGTCCGTCTCTTCCTTGACTTATATATGGCATCCACACATTATCACACATACAAACACATACACACAAACCACACAATGAGATACAATACCTGCCGTAACACCCGTAAAACACATACACACACACACACACACACACACATACACACACCCTCCCCTCTATCATTCCCTCTTTCTTTTTGCCTCTCTCAGAAATCAATATCTGAAATCTTCCTTTACAGTACTGGGAGGTGATGCAAGCACGAAACACACACACACACACACACACACACACACACACACACACACACACACACACAATCATTTTCACCCTCTATCTTCTGCCTCAATGAGAAATCAATGTCTAAAATCCTTCTTTGCAGCCCTGGGATGTGATGTACAAACACACACATACACACACACACACACACACACACACACACACACACAGAGAGAGAGCGAGAGAGAATCTTTTTTCAGTCTCTCCATCCCCTGGCTCTCTGTGAGGAAATCAGAATGTGAAAGCTCCTCGCTCCGCACTGGGAGGTGAGGCGTTCCTCGCTGCAAAAATAATTTAGGGAGACGGATTCAAATTGTGTCATAAAATCCAGCTGCTTTTATGTGGCAGAAAGCAATTTTCCTCACCGCCATTTCCGCTTCGGGGTTGTGAAATTTGTGGTTATGAATTTTGGTCCTTGGTGACAAGGACACCGATGTCAAGGAAACAGGTTGCACTGAAAACATAACCTTCTACCTGATGTGTATATAGACAATTTTTTAGGTATTTTTTATGCATTTTATATGATTTATGGAGGTACTGTGGACTAGCTGATACTTGTGGTTTTCGAGAGTGCACACACACACACACACACACAAACATAGAAAATAGGATTCGATGGATATATGATTTTGAAGGTCAGGAAGCAACAGGGCTGATGGGAAATGTAGTCTTAATATGGAGAAACACTAGAACTAACAATACTACTGCTGTGAGATACAGGAGACCAATCATCTCCAACATGCTCTCATTGGTTTATGGTAATTACACCAAGGAATCACAATTAATTTGACAATTATAGAGTAATTGATAAAAAATGATACACAAAGGAACTTTCAATTTTACCAGTTTCATTCCACAAAATTCCATGTATTCACTGTTTATTCCTGTGTGGAATCCAATCAAAAATGTTGCACACACAGACACCGGCTATCTCCTTTTCCCTTGCTTTCTGTCTTCCTTTCAATCTTTCTCTTTTTTTCCATCCTCTCCCCTCGGTCTCTCTCTCTCTCTCTCTCCTTCTGTCGCTCTCTCTCCCTGTCTCTCTCCTGAACTGCATCAATTTAAGAAGCACTCAACTTGCTCCCAGGCTCAACAGACTGTCAGGCAAAGTTCATCTAGTGTGTGTGT
Source organism: Centroberyx affinis (assembly GCF_046629955.1). Lineage (NCBI taxonomy): Eukaryota > Metazoa > Chordata > Actinopteri > Beryciformes > Berycidae > Centroberyx > Centroberyx affinis. The sequence goes on along the minus strand of NW_027279277.1, from coordinate 38,592 downwards.
GTGTGTGTGTGTGTGTGTGCGTGTGTGTGTGTGTGTGTGTGCGTGCACGTGCAGGTCCCTTTTCAGTAAGTGTGTGTCCTTGTGTGTCTCCATGTGACTGTGTGTGTGTGCTTCCTCTGCATGGCCACTTGTCTGGAAAATTTTGTTTTTGTTTATGTCTCAAGGATAAAAGACTAGCTTCTTTTCTCTCTTCCATCTTTCTTGCCCTATTTATCTCCTCTCCTTCCCCCTGACTTTAAATATTTATCTCTGCTATCTATCTATCCATCTATCTATCTATCTATCGCTAAATTAAAATAAACCCTCATTCCCTTTCATCCCTGCTTATCTCTCCCCAGTTTCCCTGGTTCTCTTAATGTTATACAGGCAGGTCAGTGTGTGTGTGTGTGCACTTGTATCTAATATGTGTGCTTGTCTCCCCAGTCTCTTGCAGAGGAGACAGTGTTTTATCCTGTATAGAAGAAGAGTGGATTTGTTTTTATCTAGCTTTCACTGAACCAGTGTTAGGGTTAGTTTAGGGTTTGACACACACATTAAAATCTTGTTTTCCAGTGAGCCCCGGCCAGGAAGTGAGCATAATTTTGTTTTGCTGAAAACATGACACACTTTAATACATTATTCATAAGTTAAAGCAATACAGTGAACGTATTAATCAGCATGCAGAGTTAGGGTTAGGGTTCGAAGATACAAATGCTACAATGTCCACTCTCTCTCTCTCTCTCTCTCTTTCTCTCTCTCAAACACACACATACACACACAATGTTTCTCTATCTCTCTTTATCTCTCAAACATACATATATGTACTCACATATGCCCAAACTAATTTTTGCACTCTTTCTCTGCCTCTTACTCTTTCTCTCTCATACACACTCATTCTTGCACTCTGTCTCTTTCTTTCTCTCTCTCTCTCTCTCTCTCTCTCACACACACACACACACACAAATTTTGAACTCATGAAGCCATGACCAAGGACTCAAGGACTCTGCTGATTTATCAATCAGAAGTTATATCGTTTTCATGAGAGGCTCTTGAACAGGGTAATTCCCGCTGCTATGGAGCAGAGAGAGAGAGAGAGAGAGAGACAGAGAGAGAGAGAGAGAGAGGAGGCAGAAAGAGAAAGTGAGGGATGGGAAAGAGGAAAATGGAGGAAAACGGAAATTTAGAAAGGGGAGAGGTGAGAAAAATAGAGCAAGAGAGCGTCAGACTCAGGCGCTGAGAAAGAGAGAACAAGAGACTTGATGAATAATGAAGAGAGTAAGAGCCACTTGCAGACTCAGTGGGTGAGCGAGAACGAGAGAGTAATTACCTCAATGACTGAAGGGGAGCATAGGGACGAGAGAGTGAGTGAGAGTAAGAGACTCAATGAATGATAGAGAAAGACGGCACAAGAGATAAGACAGACTTAGTGAAAAAGCGAGAGAGAGAGAGTAGGAGATGCAACAGGGGAAAGAGAGAGAGAGAGAGCAACTGACTCACACCCTCATCATGGTGGAGGGGTTTGTTCCCTCAGCCCCCTGGGAGCAATGTTGTCCGGAGCCTCGTCTTCCCAGTTGGGACACCCAAAGCAAACCGGTCTCAGATGAGGGGCAGACAGATTGCGATTCATGAAGGCCTCCATGACAGTTCCACCGAGATCTGAGAGAACCTTGCGGATAACGGATACCGGGGCCCAGATACTGGAACCAATTCAATTCAATTCAAATAAACTTTAGACAGAAGACAGAATCTAATACCATATCTAATGACCAGTAGGGCCACTGCCTCATAGATTATTTGCTGGCCTTTTTCTGACTCAGATCGATTTTGGTGATACTATTTATAGGTTTGCCTCATCGTCCACCTTGTCCAAACTCAAGCCCCTGTATCCCTCAGCCTTGAGGTATGTCACTAATTCTAGCTTCAGGATCCATCATTGTACCTTATACAGCATGGTAGGATGGTCATCCCTCACTTTGCGTAGGCTACAACACTGGTACATTTTAGTCTATAAGATTATTTCAGGCAAATTACCTATTTACTTAAGCCAGAAGTTTTTGTTTTTGCAAAGCAGTCATAATCTTAGGTCGCACAAATGGCTTCAGTTTGGCAGATCAAGCCTGTTCTACTACGGTCCTTGGTCCTGGAACCATTTGCAGGCCAATCTCAAACTTGAGACCCTTATCTCTTTAAATGATTTTAAACTTAGAATAATGGAAGTGGTCACTGTTAGCTGCAGTTGCTGCCTTGTTTTTGTTTATGCACTTTATTATGTAATGTATTCTTGTCGTACCTATTGTTGCTGTTGTGATTTGATGTTGTTGTCCTGTTATGTGTTTGATGCTGGTATTTGACCCTGTCTTGGTTAGGTCTCACTTGTAAAAGAGGTTTTAATCTCAATGTGACTTCCTAGTTAAATAAAGTTTATATATATATAGATGATAGGTGCACCAGTTTGGTATATTCAGCCTTCTTGGAGACGGAGGGTGGAGAAGGCTCCACCTACCAACTGCACAGTCCTACTGGGAGACTTCAATTCTCATGTTGGCAACGATTGGGAAATCTGGAGGGGCATGACTGTGAGGAATGGCCTTCCTAATCTGAACCCAAGCAGTTGCTATTGGACTTTTGTCCATAGCAAACACCATGTTCGAACACAAGGAGGTTCATCAGTGTATATGGTACCAGAACACCTTGGTCCAAAGATTGTTGATTGACTTTGTAGTCATTTAAACAGACTTGAGGTCATACATTCTGTATAACAGGATGAAGAAAGGTTCTGACCTCTCACCTGATCACCATCTGGTGCTGAGTTGGATCATCTGGCAGGGGAGGCTGCCAGACAGACCTAGTAACACAAACATGTAGTGAGGGTTTGCTAGGAATGCCTGGTGGAAAACTGTCCACTTCTGAACATGCCTTTCCTTTATCCCAGAGGCAGTTGGGGACGTCGGGTCGGAGTGGACTGCACCTCTATGCCACAACTGTGGCATAGAGGTGGTTCTTGTTTGTCATCGGTGTCTGTTATGGCGGCAACCCAAAAACCAGTGGACACTGGCAGTGAGTGGGGCTATGAAGATGAAGAATACCTTCCAGGCCTGGGTGATAAACTGCAACTCCTTACTCAGCAGAGAGGAACCATCAGGCCAAAAAGGCTGCAGCTGCTGTAGATGCAGAAGAACAAGCCAAGGCATGGGAGGAGTTTGGAGAGGCAATGGAGAATGTCCTTCAGGTGTCCTCAAAGAGGTTCTGGAAAATCATTTGGCATCTCAGGAGGGGAAGGCGGGACATTGATAAGGTTCAGCAGGGGTGGGGAAACACTGACCAGGACTGGGAACGTTGTCTGAAGGTGGAAGGAACATTTTGAGGAACTCCTCTAACTGACAGACCTCAGGAGGTAGTTCTTGAAGGTTCTAGAGGGTCTGAGCCCATCTCTTTGGCAGAGGACCCTGGGGTTGTTGGAAAGCTCCTCAGTGGCAAAGCACCAGGGTTGGACAAGATCTGTCCTGTAATGCTGAAGGCTCTGGATGTTGTGGTTTACATGTCTCTTCAATGCTGCATGGACTTTGAAAACAGTGCCTTTGAATTGGCAGACAGGGGTGGTGGTCCCATATTCAAAAAAGGGGACCAGAGGGTGTGTTCCAGCTATTGAGGAATCATACTGTTCAGGCTCCCTGTGAAAGCTTATGCCAGACTCTGGCTGATGGTCAAACCTTGGATTCAGGAGGAAGAATGGTCATGGAACAGTGAACCAGCTTTTTACCTTCTCAAAGACAATCTAGGGGGAATGCAAGTTGTGTACATGTGTTTTGTGGATTTGGACCATCATCATTGGTTCCCTCAGGTATTCTGTGGGAGTGGAGGTATCACGCTCAGCCATCCTGGTGTGGGATCCCTCTCGGACTTGGCCCGCCCAATTTTTCTGCCATTTTCCTCCTTTCTTGGGAGTTTTTCCTTGCATGCATCAGGTTTCTAAGGCTGGTGGTGCCAGCTAGGTTATGTAGGATGGTAGGCTTGCTATGTCTTGCTAAAACCTGCTATTGTGTGTCTTTATTCTGCTTTCCCGTGACTGTGTTACATCAATCTGTTTTCAGATCTAGTCTCATTCTCTGTAAAGTCCTTTGAGACATGGTTGTGATTAAGATCTATATAAATGCACTTGAACAAGAGGCACTGTGGGAGTATGGGGTGCCATGGCTGCTGCTGCAAGCCACTTGGTTCGTATACATTTGGACTGAACGCTGCATTAAGTCAAGCTCGTTCATGTTGGGCATTGGACTCCAACAAGGATGCACCTTGTCCCGCCTCCTTTTTGTGATAACCATGGACAAGATATCAAAACACAGCCAAGGTCTGGAGAGTGTCCAGTTCGGTGACATTCGGTGTGGTGTTCGCAGGTAATGTTGGACTGTGATCTCTGATGTGCATTGGAGTGGTTTGTAGCTGAGCGCCTCCCTTTGGAGCTGTACCAGGCTTGGCTGACTAGAGGGAGACCTCGGGATCCCCCAGGAGATGCTAGAGGAAGTTTCTGGGGAAAAGGGATGTCTGGGCTGCTGTTAACACCACAACCCCGACCTGGATAAGTGGCTAGAAAATGGATGAAAGGATAGAATATGGGATACAAGGGGATTGAGTAAGAGAGACAGAATGATAGAGAAAACAGTTGACTCAGCGAGTGAGAGAGACAGTCGGAAATTCAGCATGAGAGAAAAAGAACAAGAGACTCAGCAAGAGAGGGAGCAATTGACTGCCAGTGAGAGAGAGTACAAGAGACTCAGTGAATGAATGAGAGAGTGTAAGAGACACAAGAGGATTCCGTAAGAGAAAGAGAGAGAGAGCAAGAGACTCAATGAATGAGAGAGTGAGTAAGATCCAGCAAGAGAGAGAGCAATTGACTCAGCGTGAGAGAGACGCTAGGAGATTCAGTGAGAGAGGGAGAGAGAGAGAGAGAGAGCAAGCAAGAGACTTGGTGAATGAGAGAAAATGAGACAAACCAGGAGATTCAGCGAGCGAGAGAGAGAGGGAGAGAGAGAAAAAGAGACAATGAATGTGAGAGAGATTAGGAGACACAAGCAGATTCAGCAAGAGAGAGACAGCAATTGACTTAGGGAGTGAGAGAGAGCAAGAGAATCAATGAAGGAGAGAGAGAAAGAGACTAGGAGATAAAGCGAAAGATGAAAGAAAACAAGAGACTCAATGAATGAGAGAGAGACACGTGGGGATTAAGTGAAAGAGAGACAGAGAGCAAGAGACAATAAATGGGAGAGAGCGAGACAGAGTAGGGGATTCAGCCAAAGAGAGAAAGAGGGTGAGAGAGAGCTAGAGACACAATAAATGGGAGAGAGAGTAAGAGACACACTAAGAGATTCAGCGAGAGAGAGAGAGAGAGAGAGAGAGAGAGAGAGAGAGAGCAAGATCCAGGGAGCGAGAGAGGGAGCGTAAGAGACCCAATAAATGGATGAGAAAGAGAGAGCAAATAGGAGAGAGAGTAGGAGACATGAGGAGATCCCAGAGAGAGAGAGAGAGAGTTTACTATTTTCTGCCATTTTCTTGTTGTTTTTATTTATTTTATTTTATTTAATGAATTGTATATATATATATATATATTTATTTTTTTCCCCCGTCTCATTATTGAATTGTATTATCCTTGACGCTTTGGCAATATTGCTCATCTGACATTCATGCCAATAAAGCATACTGAATTGAACTTGAATTGAATTGAATTGAATTGAATTGAATTGAGAGAGAGAGCAATTGACTCAGGGAGTGAGAGAGAGAAAGAGAGCAAACAGGAGAGAGAGTAGGACACACGAGGAGATCCCAGCGAGAGAGAGAGAGAGAGAGAGAGAGAGAGAGAGACCAATGGACTCGGGGAGTGAGAGAGAGAAAGAGAGCAAACAGGAGAGAGAGTAGGACACACGAGGAGATCCCAGCGAGAGCGAGAGAGAGAGAGAGAGAGAGAGAGAGAGAGAGAGAGAGCAAATGACTCGGGGAGTGAGAGAGAGAAAGAGAGAGCGAGAGACTCAGAGAGAGAGAGAGAGAGAGAGAGAGAGAGAGAGGCTGGATGTGAGAGAGCTCAGTGTGAGTGTAAAAGCAGGCAGCTCCTGTACCGGCTGTCTGGATCATCAGCGGAGGAGCGGAGGAGCAACTTAGCCGACCCACTCTGGAAACCTGGCAATTACAAATCAAATAACCTCCATCTCCTGAAGGAATACAGAGGAATACATTCACTGAAGATTTGATTTCCCCTTTTTTTTTTTTTTTTTTTTTTTCTCCAAGTGAAATAAGAGACTGAAGGAATATTTCAGAGGAAGGTTTTTTGAAAAACGAGAGAAACGCACGACTGGAGATCTTCTGGGGGAGAGGGGGGGGAATTAGGATTTGGGGACCTGAAGAAGGAATACTGAGCGTGAAGCAGAAATACATTTGTGGAAGGTTTTGGAGAGTGACTGACATTTTCCACCGAGGGCTTACGCAAGGAGGGAAGAGGGAGATTTTAAGGAATATTTACGATTTCGGCAGGACTGGAAATAGTTTTTTTGGGGGACGGCAGGAGGAGGACAGAGAGTAAAGGTAGAGGAATGTATTTACTCCCAGGCACGACTTTCTTTCTGTCAAACTGACCTCCACCACCTTGTTGTGAGCGTGTGTGTGTGTGTGCACGTGTGAAAGAGAGAGAGAAAGAGAGAGAGAGAGAGAGAGAAAGTTAGTGAGGTATCCTTGGGTAGGTATGTGGTGACACACCTGTCAGACTTTATCATGTTCCTCATCCGTCTCTGTTGGCTGCAAAAAATGCTCTCGCAGGTGCTGGAGTGAGTTGAGCCAAGACTGCAAAGACACCTGAGGATTCACACACACGCACAGACACACACACACACACACACACTGTGTAATCGTGTCCTCTGCAGGGATGTAGTGAGTGGATGTAGAGGGTAAACCCACATTTTTAGCCTGACACACATCATAAAAAACAGTGTCAAACTGATGTCAGTTACATGATATTTTAACAGGGAAAGGGGATAAATTTATGCTTTTCTTAAAAATACAATAGGTTCTTCTGTATCTTAGTGGTTTGTTTTAATCACAGAGGTCATAGTTTTTATTTACCACTGGTCGTCCTTCACCACAGACTATTTTCCCTCCAACTTTGGAGCAGAAAGAGGAAACTCAGCTAGAAATAAAGTCCAGTGTGTTTCAACAGGGATATGAAATTTTAACCGCTTTAACATTATGATCCCTCTCTTGCCTGACTTCAAATGGACCCAATATTTTTAACATGAGACAAGCCTAGACTTCAAGGAAGGGGGGGGGGGGGGGGGGGGAATCTACAACGGTTTCCTTCTTTGCCCTTGCTTCAAATGGATTCTATAATCAGAAGATGAGAAGATAAAAGACCGGAGGACCGCAGAGAAGACGCGAGAGTGAAAATCAACACCGGGGTTTTGGAATATTTCGAGCTCAAAGACATCGTGTGGTGGGCTGCGTAACATTGTCAAACCCCGCTGCTTTTAAGCTTTTTAATTTGATCTACTCGGCATCGTCCTCGGAGACTGAGCAGCTGCTCTTTCTGCTGAGCTGAATTCAGCAGTCTTGCTATTTTCGTTTCCTTTGTGGAGAAGATGATCATCTGTTGATGCTCTGACAGACAATTTGAGGCTCTGAGCGCTTCCATGGAGACAATAAGTTTGTGACAATGACGGGAAATATTGCTTTACGATTCAACCGTGTTCCCTCGGTCAGGGAATAAAGGTTCTAGTTCTTTTGTTTACCCGGGATTTGAATATGGAGAGCGAGTAAATTATGACAAGACATTCCACTTTTCTTACTTTACTCCGACCCATTTTCCAGGCAGCGGTCCTGAGGTGGTTTTTTTGTGTCTCTCTGTGAAGACTGAGCGTTGACGGCGTTTACAGAACCGACGCCATGAGCCTGCGCGGCGGGAACCTTTCGGAGTCGATCTCCACGGCGGTCCGAGCCGTCACCGCCGCCTGGCCGCCCCGGGGACACGACGCCCGCAACGCCACGAGCCCCGGGTGCGGGGACGGGAGCCAGGCGCCGCTGGGGAACTGGTCTTACGGAGGAGGTCGCGGCGAGGAGGGGCCGAGGCTCTTCGGGCCTCCGTGTCCTTCGGGGCCCAAGGCGGCGGCGGAGAAGAACTGGGCGGCGCTGCTGATCCTCGCCGTCATCGCCGTCACGGTGGCGGGGAACATCCTGGTGATCTTGGCCGTCTCCCTGGAGAAGAAGCTCCAGAACGCCACAAACTACTTTCTGATGTCGCTGGCGGTCGCCGACATGCTCCTCGGCATCCTGGTCATGCCGGTTTCCATGGTGACCATCCTCTACGGTAAGCGTTCAAGCGAGAGTGATATCGGGTTTCATTACGTTGACATTTGGTATATTGGTGTTTCGAGTCCAAAAAGCCACAAAAGTGTGTTACCGGGGAGATGGATTCCAACATGTGACCCTATTATTTGGGAAAATATTGAGAGAAATAATGCCTCCCCTTTGCACACATCAACCAAATGATTCCTCTGGGTGGAGCAACACTGCAGCAGTAGTGTGCTGTGGCATGAAGCGCATGCAGTAAAAAAAAGTGTCACTTGTGTGTCGGTTACTAACCTTCTCATCCATCAGCCAAAGTGGCTGGTTGATCAATACGTGTACTTAAAGTAAAGTGATCAATATGAGTATCGATCTAAGCTTTACTCAGCTGACACTCATTCAGTACCGTCTAGAATTGGCCTGTTAACAATTACAAGTGCATCAATTGCGTTTCTTTATACCAGTGATTCTCAACCTTTTTCATATCAAGGACCCCTAATTTAGTCCACATTAGGGCCACGGACCCCCATTTGATGAGATTTTGTCTCTCGGACCCAAATCTGAGAATATTTTTTATTGTCAGATATGATTTTGTCCAGAATTCCATGACTATCTGTATTGCAGGTAGAGAGATAACAGAGAAACTATGATCAGAACAGTCATTCCTCTACATTCTCTAATTGTGTTAACTTCTTGTAAATGAGATAATGCTGAAATTGAACAATTCATCAGTTTGCTGGGGACCCCCTGGAACCCCCTCAAGGACCCCTGGTGGTTCCCGGACCCCATGTTGAGAAACACTGCTTTATACTATCGATTCTGTCAACCTTTTTCATATCAAAGACCCCTAATTTAGTCCACTTCAGGGCCACAGACCCCCATTTGATGAGATTTTGTCTCTCGGACCCAAATCTGAGAATATTTTTATTGTCAGATATGATTTTGTCCAGAATTCCATGACTATCTGTATTGCAGGTAGAGAGATAACAGAGAAACTATGATCAGACCAGTCATTCTTCTACATTCTCTAATTGTGTTAACTTCTTGTAAATGAAATAATGCTGAAATTTAACAATTCATCAGTTTGCTGGGGACCCCCTGGAACCCCCCTCAAGGACCCCTGGTGGTTCCCGGACCCCATGTTGAGAAACACTGCTTTATACTATCGATTCTGTCAACCTTTTTCATATCAAAGACCCCTAATTTAGTCCACTTCAGGGCCACAGACCCCCATTTGATGAGATTTTGTCTCTCGGACCCAAATCTGAGAATATTTGTATTGTCAGATATGATTTTGTCCAGAATTCCATGACTATCTGTATTGCAGGTAGAGAGATAACAGAGAAACTATGATCAGAACAGTCATTCCTCTACATTCTCTAATTGTGTTAACTTAATAATGCTGAAATTTAACAATTCATCAGTTTGCTGGGGACCCCCTGGAACCCCCCTCAAGGACCCCTGGTGGTTCCCGGACCCCATGTTGAGAAACACTGCTTTATACTATCGATTCTGCCGTCGCGCCACCAGTCATATTGCTTTTCGGAATACAAAAAAAAAAAAAAAACAAGAAAAACAAGACTGTTTACCTGCCAAAGTGTCTGGTCTAACAACTACAAAGTCAGCAGCCACAACCATAATGTAGCAGCATTTGGCCCGTGCTCGTGGTGTCAGTTTCCCACCCTTGGTTTCATCTGTTCCCTGCTGGTGTGAAAGTTTGTCTCCGGGGCGCGGGCAGAGTGAAAGCCTCAGCTCCAGATCCAGACTTAACTGTATTTCAGTACAGTGCGGATAACAGGCACCTGCAGCAGATACAGATTCCCCATCCATTCACACAGCCTGTCTGAACACACTGCTCTCTCCTGGTGGAGCGGGTTGGCTGCTGATCCAATCCGACTGTTTCTCTACCTCCATTTCTCTGTTTATCTGTCTCTCCCTCTTTCGCTCCTCTCACACACACACACACACACGCACCTTCCATTGTCCTTCGCTGTTGCCCATTACCAGTTCATCCTTGCTCTTTTGCCTCTTCGTTGTTCCCCCCCCCCCGCACCTCTGCAAATGTCACAAGCCACTGCTCTCATAAGGAGCTTTAAGCCCTAAGCAGCGCGAATTCATTTGCATGAGAACGAGCGTGGCAAATTAGTCAGAAGGAAGAGCGCAGCCAAAAGAACGACCTCAGATGCTTATTAGTTGCCTCCCCCCCCCCCCCCCCCCCCACGTCTTTAATGAGAAGACAAAAGAACTCATTAGCAACACCAACGCCAAACATAAACTGCACACACACACACACTCTAATTATTTTCCCATGTTGCTACATGGCCACGGCGTTTTGGATTCATTTACTCACTAAGAGAGCAAACACTGCATCATGTCAGGGTGGGAGGGCAGAAAAACAATATCACAGCGGCTGGGTGAGGTGATTTCTTATTGATGAGGTTATTAATGAGGTCATAAATGAGATAGGTGAGGTGATAGGTGAAGTTATTAATGAGGTATTAAATGAGATTGCAGATGAGGTCATAGATTAGGATATTCATGAGATTGTAGGTGAAGTCATAAATGAGATTATAGATGAGGTCGTAGATGGGGTCATAGGTGAGGTCATAGATGAGGTATAAATAAGATTATAGGTGAGGTCATAGATGAGGATATTAATGAGGTAAAAAAAATTAGATCATGTGATGTCATAGATGAGGTTATTAATGAGTTCATAAATGAGATTATAGGTGAGGTCATAGAAGAGGTTATTAATGAGGTATTAAATGAGATAGGTGAGGTGATAGGTGAAGTTATTAATGAGGTATTAAATGAGATTGTAGATGAGGTCATAGATTAGGATATTCATGAGATTGTAGGTGAAGTCATAAATGAGATTATAGATGAGTTCGTAGATGGGGTCATAGGTGAGGTCATAGATGAGGTATAAATAAGATATAGGTGAGGTCATAGATGAGGATATTAATGAGGTAAAAAAATTAGATCATGTGATGTCATAGATGAGGTTATTAATGAGTTCATAAATGAGATTATAGGTGAGGTCATAGAAGAGGTTATTAATGAGGTATTAAATGAGATTGTAGATGAGGTCATAGATTAGGATATTCATGAGATTGTAGGTGAAGTCATAAATGAGATCATAGATGAGGTCATAGGTGAGGTCATAGATGAGGTATAAATATGATTATAGGTAAGGTCATGAGGTTATTAATGAGGTAAATAAAATTGATCATGTGATGTCATAGATGAGGTTATTAATGAGTTCATAAATGAGATTATAGGTGAGGTCATAGAAGAGGTTATTAATGAGGTATTAAATGAGATTATAGGTGAGGTCATAGATGAGGTATAAATGAGATTATAGATGAGTTTATATAAATGAGGTCATAGATCAGATTATAGATCAAGTAATGGATGGCATTATGAATGAGGCCATCGATGAGGTTATACATGAGCCTATTAATGAGGTCATAGATGTGATTACAAATTATCTTATTAATGAGGTCATAGATTAGATTGTAAATAAGGCAGTAGATGTTGTCATAGATGAGATCATACTTGAGGTTATAGATGTAGCGAATGAGGTTTCAACCCCAAGAAAGACATTATGAAAACAGTTTAATCCCAAAGAGCCTCAGTGTGAGGAGCCACAGTAAGGTGTAGTGTTTCTTTCTTGTCATTTCCGATGGACGGGACACCTTGTCGTGTTGAACCCTCAGCATGTTTTTAGCACCCGCTCGACTGGCAGGAGTTAAAAGTATTAAAAATGTTCAGGAAAAGAGAGCTGCGCTTCAACCAGCTTTTTTCCATGGTTGCATAGAAACAACAGGAGGCTAGAGCAGCGCTTGCTACAATCATCTGTTTAGCGCTACAGCACAAAAGCAGAGCTGTCTGCTGTCTGGTGGACACAGAGGCTAAGTGTCGTGCCAGTTGGACAAAACAATGTGGTTTCGGTCTGCCAGCGGCCGCACTGGCTGCTCAGAGTATCATGGAAAGAAATGGCATGGAGCCCTTTGAAAAATGTAATTACCTGTAACCCCATCGCCTTTAAGTAAATGCCAGGAAGGCTCTGTTTGACAGAGTGCCCAAGCAAATTCTGCTGTTTAATTGTGTTTGCTGTTTGTTGTGTACGTATGGAAAGGTAAATATTGATTGATATAGAGGTCATCGGGTTAGAATCTGTCTACTATAGGGAGTCGTCACAATGTAATGAGCGCTGTCTGGTCTCTTTTATGTTTTTAAGACCGAGAACCACACTAGGTGACGAGGTGGCCTGGTGGGATTTCTGTCCCGTGACAGAAAGGTCACAGGTTCCATCCCCCAGCAGCCATGTGTCCTTCAGCCAGACACTGAGCTGAAGTCACTCACTCATCACCAGTCACTCTGGATAACAGCTTTGGCTAAATGCCCACGTTGTAAATGCAGCAGAAATAAGACTTTGACGTTTTCAGTTGCCCTTGATCATTTTGAGATGCACACAGACTTTAAACATGTTTCATGGGTTTGGCTGTGGGAAGGCTTTCCCTTCTCTGTTTAGTTACCTGTGTCTTTTGTTAACACATTAAAGCCATCAAGTCATAAAGCATCTGAAGCATCACCAGTACTTAAAAAAAATACTGCTTTTGAAAAATTAATTTCCAAAATGCTATACATCCATTTTTAGAAAATAGAAATATGACCTTAGGTTTGTTAGTCAATATCTCTGAAATATAGTGGATCCAACCTTTAAAAGATGTACAGACTTCTCCTACCATCCTCCAAAAAGGACCAGAATTTGTAAATCCTTATGTAAGAGTGGGTGACACCTTTTTCAAGTAGTAGATATATCACTTTGAAATGAAACTTGTATATATTTTTTTATCACTGTTGAGTCTTTCTGGGTTATTCAAGCCCCTTAAAGCCTTCTGAATCACTGTCACTCAACCCAATAAGGAAGCATCGTCTTCTTTACCAGTGTCTCTGATACAAGAGGCCGGTCCAGCCTGTAAAATGAACATCAGCTACCAGCTTAATGCTGATAAATTTTGGCTTCGGCCAGTATGTTTGTCTACTGGCAGGAGGCCAACCATGATTTGCGGATCCAATTCTATTCTACAAATCTAGTTGGCTGGTAAAATATTGAAAGTGTCTGGGGAATTTGGGGATTTGCCAGACATTGCGGCCGGTGGACAAAAACCCGGCAGTGTCCCCTGTCCTGGGTGTCTCACACGTTGTGACACACGAGGCTGCAGCCAGTCCGCTGTGTGTTTCCGGTTTGTTTCTCCTCATCTCTGCCACACTTTTGTAATTCATTCCCTCGGCATGAAGTGTCAAAATAAACCTGACAGACAGATATATTCTGCTATCTCACCTTCAAAAAATCCTCCTGACACTCCTCCTTTCGTTCACTTTGCAAAGCTTGAGCAACTTAGGTTTTCACTTGCCAAGATTTGCTCCCGTGATATTTGGAGATGTACAGTTGAGGAGTTTTGTTTCATAATCCACCATCTGAAAAAAAAAAAAAGAGACAGGCTCTGCGACAAAATGATTGAAAGGCCTTGGTAGGTTCACTTTTACAGACTGGTTCCTGCATATTTTGGAGATATTGCATGATGAACTTCAGGCAATGATTTGCTTCCCAGGTGGATATATTAAAACTTTTAATTTGCAGGTGAAAGCACAGCTCAGTTTGTTAGCACAGTTTGTTAGATTGTGGATATGGGCATATGGGAGATTTAGAAATAAAGATCCATAAGCTGATTGTGGCAGATTGGAGTTTTAGTTTGACAAACATTTCTCAGAGGCAGAATTAATCTCACTGGTTGAGCGCAAGCTAGCTAACTAGTTTACCTAGATACAGGCTGTATGGCTAGTTTGAACTTGAAGGCCAGCTAGCTAACTAGCTAACCTAGATAACTTATGGATAGACTGTATTTTTTCAGAGCGCTAGGCTTCATAATATTAGCCTGTCCAGCATGTCTTTTTCTCAGGGCTTCAGTCAAACGTTACTTTAGAAAAACTGTTTGAGTCAAACCTCAGTGGGCGGAGCCAAAGAACCACAGTCAGATTATTTCTGCTGCGAGAAATGTTTGTATAATATTTGTATAAATCCAATCTGCCGGTTGTTGAGAGATAATTTGGGATGTAATGTAGGAAAATACAAACATCTCAAGCGGTTTAAGTGACTTGTACAGAAGTATCACCATTAAAACCGTTTGAGACCGCTTGCACTCACAAACCTTTCCAAACACTTCAACAACCTCCCAAGTGGAGGCATTTCTTGCCAGGCATTAGCACGAATGAAACTCTTTTTTTGGGGGTTTTTTTTTGCTCAGGACAGAGCCTTATGTAATTCAGCTGCTTGGTAATCAATGCCTCTCACGGTAAAGCCTCTCTCAGCCGAGTCCTTTGGTCACTAGAGGCAACAGTGGAAACAGAGGCTCTCTGGGAACACAGTATTTCAGCCTGTGCTGGCTGGGCGGCGTGCCAGCCTCCCCGGCTCCCTGTTTGCCAGCTCTGATCTCTGTTCCTGCCTCAGCCCCACCTCTGCTCTGCCGAGCCACAGAAACGACTTAATGTCTCTATTGATTTTTCAGGATTTTTTTTCTTCTATCACCTCATTTTCTCCCTCTCTCCCTCTCTGGGTTTTCATGTCAGGACTCAACCGGTCGATGTCTCGCCTCTCTATTACTTTGAAGACTTTGCCCCTCGTTCACCCCTGCCTTCCTTTCCCCCCCCCCATTCCCTTGTTAGCTTTCCTCCTTCCTCAGAGGGTTGTATGACAGAAGAAAAACAAAGGCTCGTATTCTTTTACTGGTTCGGTCCTGGTTCCTTGGCTGAGCAGCGCTGCAGCATGAGGTTTATTTAAAAGTTAGTGTTTCCTCTCTGGATTCCTCTGTGTCTTACTCCCAAGTTCACATCTCCTCAATTTTAGGCTGCGTTCGCTTTACGCTGACATGATCCCATACTTAGATAAAGCTGAAAGTTGTGTTTCTGCTCTGCACTTCCCACAGATCACCTGTCAATCAAACAGTGTGGGCGGAGCTTGGATTCTCTGTTGCTGCAGTTTGAGTTTCTCTTCTCTCTGTCTGTTCAGTCATAAGCTATCGCTGCTCATGCTAACTACCCAGTTTTTCTTCTTAAAACAAGCAGCTGATAATGATAATTCTGATGTTATTTCATGTAAGAGGGAGTCTGTCTGTGGGAACCATCAGCATTAAGGGCTGTAGCTTCTGTTTTCCCTCCTACATGTGTGACTGGACCAAGTACATTTTGCTCGAGTCCCAAGTCAGTCTCAAGTCTTGAGGCACAAGTCTCAAGTCAAGTCCCAAGTGTAAATGTAGATTACCAAGTCAAGTCCAAGTCATTAATGTCAAGTCTCAAGTCTAAATGTAGAACAGCAAGTCAAGTCAGAACAAAATCAATTTAATATCTTAAAGAAAACTAAATATCATGGACTTTTCAATGCAATATGGTTTTAATAGGATAAAAACTTGGTAAGAGCATCATGAGTTTGATTTCTATAATCAGTTTCAACTTCAATAAATTCAATCATTCCATACAAATTCAGAAAACAGAATTTCAATTCAGTCGTCTGCTGGAACAAATCTCATCACTTTCAATCTGAGTCATTTACACAAACACAAGATCTCAAGTCAAGACTTTAGAAACCTTTTCAAGTCATCGGAGTACAAGTCAGAGTCAAGTCCCAAGTCACCAGAACCCAAGTCAAGTCCAGTCTCAAGTCTTCTCTTCATGCATCAAGTCAAGTCGAAACAATTAAAACTGTGACTCGAGTCCACGTCATGTGACTCGAGTCCCCACCTCTGCGTATTACACACCGTCGCTGTAATGTAATCTGTTTGATGTATGTCCATTGTTTCAACCTTCAGAAAAGTGAGTGTCATGCTGTGAACTCTGAGTGAACAAACGGCCTTGTTCATCAAGAAATAGATAAAACAAGAACAGGAAGTCATTACTCCTGGGCTGTCATTGCTGTCACTTTGTCAGATAATGTAGCATGACCGACACCGCACACCCAAAATAACAGCTGGGCCCGCAACTTTTCTGGCATCCGTAAATGCATGAGCGCCCCCGGGCAAACAAATGACTCCTTCTGATATTTCAGCTTGCATATACACAAATGATAAAAAACCGAACAGAGAGAAGACAAATGTTAAATGAATTCCCAAGGTGCTCGTCAAAAATGTGTCACCCCAGAACAAAAAAAAAATAACAAGACGACAGAAAGCGAGACGGGTGAATTTCGGCAACTGCAGCCAAATGACATCAAAAGACAAACAACGGAGGCACAAAAGGTTAACTGGAGAGGAAAGTACAGCTTAAATCCTTTTTGGTGGCCATTTTGTTTCCAGATAAGGACTTCTGATGCCCGCTGGACACGGCTTAGGCTTTTGGAGCTAGCGGTTTAACCTGAAAAGTAGGGCGGGCATGACAAGTCTTACACAACAGTCGAAAAAACTCCTCAGACGCTCGCTTCCCGGCCGCCTTGATGAGGCAATTGACCGCCCCGGAGCAAAAATAACCTCTAATTCCTCTGTTGATAGAAGAAGGGATGAGAGAGAGAGAGAGAGAGAGAGAGTGAATGAAAGAGGGCCGAGATAGAGAATCCCGAGCGGCAGAGCTGTTCCACCCTTTTGAAAAAAGAGTCGGTTTTGTGCTCAACCGCGTGAGGTAGAGAGGATTTTATTTTTTTTGTCTCTCTGAGCTGAGATCAGAGCAACAAAAGACAGACTGAACAAAAACAGAGCCTCAACAGAGACTAAGACTGACTCTCAATCTTAGTCTCAGTCGCACAGGGGCTAAAACCACTGGGAGCTCCCTTTATATCGACCCTACTTCTCCATACATGTAACAATTAGACATATACAGTACTTGCTTTAAAGCCACGATAGTTGTCCATCACACCGCACTGGTTGTGTTCTTAAGTATTCCGTAGTTTTCAATACAGCAGGGTTTTTGTCATGTCCGAGCCTGTCATTTCTCTCAAATGTCTGGCTGGTGTTCTTCGGCTTCTTCAATTCCGGCGTAATTCCGGGTTTCAGCAGCTGCACAGCGCCATCTACAGACACCCGACACAGAAGCCAAAGAGCTCATCCGTTGCTACGTGGAACCAATGCCCTACACCCTCTCCGAACCGATAGATGGCGCTGTGGAGCAGCTGAAACCCGGAATGACACAGCCGAAGGTTGTTTTTGAGAGAGACGACAGGCTCGGACATGACAAAAACCCCCTCTGTATTGAAAACTACGGAATACTTAAGAACACAACTAGGGCTGGGCGATATGGACCAAAAATCATATCTCGGTATTTTTAGGCTGAATGGCGATACACAATATATATCTCGGTATTTTCTACGAAGTGGGCTAAATGTCCAGTTGTAAGTAGGGCTGGGTGATATGGACAAAAATTTTTTGACCAAATACCACAATATCGATATTGCGACAATATTGTAGGGATGACTATTGGTACTTTCACAAAATATTTACACAATGAGATTTTTGATAAATAATCATCAGTTATGTGGATATAATGACTAAGTGGGTAAAGGCAAATAATAGAACAGCTAGAACAGTCTGGTAAGTTCAGAAAATGACATCACTTTACTGTAATGCAGCCTTTAAAACCAGGAAAAGACAACACTTATGCCATATCACCATATTACGATATCCAAAATCTAAGACGATATCTAGTCTCATATCATGATATCGATATAATATTGATATATTGCCCAGCCCTAAACACAACCAGTGCGGCATGTCGCACAACAGCCGTGGCTTTAAGGCAAGTACTGTATATGTTTAATTGTTACATGTATGGAGAAGTAGGGTCACTATAAAGGGAGCTCCCAGTGGTTTTAGCCCCCGCGCGACTACGGCAGCCTTCCTCCTCCTCCTCCTCCTCTTCTCTCGCATGACCAGCCGGAGCAAAATGAAACAGATGCAAACAAAGGGCAGGCCTATTAGCAGGCTGTGAGATAGCAGGGCAAAAGGTCACGTGACAGAGGGAAATACAGAGAGACAAGAGGGGGGATGAAGAGGCAGATTAGGAGATGAATACCACTCTCCAGAGAGGGAGAGACACACATGAGGCGATGCAGGCTGCTCCACCGAAATTTTGTGAAATGAGCATGATTTTTATATTTTATATTCATATTTTACAGTACTACACCACACCGATTCACCAAGTTAAATGTGCATACTGTAATCTGAATGTGAATCTGAATGTCTTCAAATGGAAATGTGAGATGAAATACGTTCCTTCGCCCAACTTGATCTCACACAAATACGTGAAACGAACACGACTCGTTAACACCAGATTACGTGTCGGTGGAACATGTTGTGTTGAAACTCTGTTTTCCCGACACAAACTGGTTCCCTGAAGGACACACGACTGTAAACGGGCAGCAGAGTCACAGTGCAGCAGCTCAGTGGACAGTCAGGGTGTTGTGGACCGGAGTTCAATTCCCAGCTTGTACGAAGGAAATTTCTAAAGTCAGTGAAGTCTTTTTTAACCATGACCAAAAGCCTTTCCCAAACCTTAACCAAGTTGTTTTACTCACCTAAACATAACCGTTAGTCAACCTTTAGCTGAAAATGTCGTGTCCAATTCGTGTTTTTGCCACAGAATCCAATTTGTTGTGAAGGAACGTAATTTTCCACATAATTCGTGTCCACAGCACGTAAATCTGAGTCTCAGAGTTTGTGCTCATTTCACAACTTTTTTTGCCTGGGTCCAGACCTTTGAATCCACCCACTCCACTGAGTTGACTGATTCTGGTCTGGCATCGTGACATGAAACAGCGGTTTCTCGGTTGAAAAAATGATCGGTACGATGAGTGCCGGGGGGGACTAACGATTAGCCAATCAGAGCCACGGGCGGGACTAACGCCGTTGTCAAGCTGTTGTCAAGCTGGGAACCAAGGAGGAGTAATAACAACAATGGCGACCGCTATAGACAAGATAGACGCTGCTATCCAGGCTGTTCTAAATCCATTAAAAGTCGTTGTACTTTGTCAAAGATGCTCTATACTTTCTGAACCGTCTCTGGTGTTGTCATGGCTACGCATCAGTGTCGACTTAAAATGACTTTAGATTCAGGCGGATACGTCGGTCTCTAGTGATTGGTTAGGGAAAATCGAATCCCCCTCCCCCACGGAAATCGGTTAGAGTGGAGGCAATGTCAGACTGAAGATGGAAATGGAGTGTAACGAGTTGACAATTCTGTCTGATATCAGGCAATGACCTTTTATGAGATCATGTTGGTTTCTCCAGCAGGAAAAGATCAGCTGGAGGAGACAGGACTAGAAACGAGAGGTAGTTTGACAGTGGACAGTAAGGCGTTAGCTAACCTTTACATGTGACCAACAGGTGAAAATATCCAGTCCAGTACCTGCTGTTGGACCAGAATCCTTTACTGGAGGAGGAACCCGATCTGAACATTATTCATGTCCACAACATGTAAACCGTGTTTCAGAGTTGGTGCTCATTTCACGAAATATTTTGAGTGGTGTTGGGTGATGAAAGAAAATTCAACCAAAAGCAGCAGCAATCAAGATTGAATGATTGAAGGAAGGAAGGAAGGAAGGAAGGAAGGAAGGAAGGAAGGAAGGAAGGAAGGACAGAAGGGAAGAAGGAATGCACAAATGAGATGACCTAGGCGCTGTGGTGCCTCAGCAGGAAAAGGCGTGTGCCATGTACTTGTAAAGTCGTGGGTCTGAATCCCTGTGTGTGGCATATTATTCTCTCTCTCTCTCTCTCTCTCTCTCTCTCTCTCTCTCTCTCTCTCTCTCTCCCATGAGCAATGAAATATGAGCAAATAAACTAAACCTGAAGCTAAAAAATCATAAGGAATGAATTGTTTGCCTTTTATGGAGCCAGAAGCGTTTTAGGCATGGCTGGTATTTTAGGAGAACTTAGTGAGCATTGAGGAAACGTCTGCCACAAAATACAATGAAAATATGAAGTTATGGTTCCTGTGAAACTCATAATTGCATACGAGTTAAACCATTCAGATACAGTAAGGTAGATTCAGTAGGAAATCACAAACTCTTCTCTCATTCCAGGCTGTTAGCTGTGAATCTTCGCTAATAACTGCCGATCTATTCAGGTGTAAGAAAAGCATAGCCTGTAATTAATGTTGAATAATTACTGCTGACTTATCCAGTTCAAACAAGGCTTATGACAAACTAGTGAGCCATGCTGTAATTTGGATCAGACACTTCAGGTTCCTTCTCAGAGGAGGAAACTATAGGATATTAATAGAAAAGTTGCTATCCAACGTCCACAGAAGGCATCTTAAACCTCACCAGACACTTTCACTATTCTACCAGCCAGCTGGACGATATTTAGTACAATTACAATTTCCCATTTGGCAGACGCTTTTATCCAAAGCGACGTACACATGAGATTTTAATACAACACAAGCAAGGTTCTAGTCAGGAGAGAACAACGGGAGTAAGAGCCATAAAGTGCCATAAATTTAGTAGATAGGACCTCAAAATGCTGGTTGTTTACCTGCAGATAGGACAGATAAAGTTCACCAGCGTTTGCCTGGTGGATGGTGGAAATCTGCCACCATGTTTCTGTGATTCATTTCAGTCCTCCAGTTAGTAAGACTAGAATTTATAACCTCCACCTCTCCTTGTCTCCTCTCCTCATCTCCTCTCCTCTCTTCCTCTCTTCTCTCCTCTCCTCCTCCTGTCTCCTCTCCTCTCTCCTCTGCTATCCTCTTTTCTCCTTGTCTCCTCTCCTTTCCTCCCCTCCTCTCCTTGTTTCCTCTCCTCTCCTCTCCCC